>NW_028116357.1:0-19407 GCF_964273445.1 Streptopelia decaocto | reverse complement strand
AGAATTTTCAAAATCCATGTCCACATGTTTACAATTTCACGTCAAAAAATGGCTAAAATTCCAGTTGAAATTTTTTCAAAGTCCCTGAAAATTTTTCCAATTTTTGTCCCAATTCTTCCCATTCCCATTGAAACTTTTCAAATCCCTCTCAAAATTGTTGAAATTCTCTTGAAGCTTTTAAAATTCTCTCTACAATTTTCAAAATCCATGTCCACATGTTTACAATTTCACGTCAAAAAATGGCTAAAATTCCAGTTGAAATTTTTTCAAAGTCCCTTAAAAATTTCCAATTTTTGTCCCAATTCTTCCCATTTCCATTGAAACTTTTCAAATCCCTCTCAAAATTGTTGAAATTCTGTTGAAGCTTTTAAAATTCTCTCTAGAATTTTCAAAATCCATGGCCACATGTTTACAATTTCACGTCAAAAAATGGCTAAAATTCCAGTTGAAATTTTTTCAAAGTCCCTTAAAAATTTTCCAATTTTTGTCCCAATTCTTCCCATTCCCATTGAAACTTTTCAAATCCCTCTCAAAATTGTTGAAATTCTGTTGAAGCTTTTAAAATTCTCTCTAGAATTTTCAAAATCCATGTCCACATGTTTATAATTTCACATAAAAAAATGGCTAAAATTCCAGTTGAAATTTTTTCAAAGTCCCTTAAAAATTTTCCAATTTTTGTCCCAATTCTTCCCATTCCCATTGAAACTTTTCAAATCCCTCTCAAAATTGTTGAAATTCTGTTGAAGCTTTTAAAATTCTCTCTAGAATTTTCAAAATCCATGTCCACATGTTTACAATTTCACGTCAAAAAATGGCTAAAATTCCAGTTGAAATTTTTTCAAAGTCCCTTAAAAATTTTCCAATTTTTGTCCCAATTCTTCCCATTCCCATTGAAACTTTTCAAATCCCTCTCAAAATTGTTGAAATTCTGTTGAAGCTTTTAAAATTCTCTCTAGAATTTTCAAAATCCATGGCCACATGTTTACAATTTCACGTCAAAAAATGGCTAAAATTCCAGTTGAAATTTTTTCAAAGTCCCTGAAAAATTTTCCAATTTTTGTCCCAATTCTTCCCATTCTCATTGAAACTTTTCAAATCCCTCCCAAAATTGTTGAAATTCTGTTGAAGCTTTTAAAATTCTCTCTAGAATTTTCAAAATCCACTTCATCATGTTTACAATTTCACGTCAAAAAATGGCTAAAATTCCAGTTGCAATTTTTTCCAAGTCCCTTAAAAATTTTCCAATTTTTGTCCCAATTCTTCCCATTCCCATTGAAACTTTTCAAATCCCTCTCAAAATTGTGGAAATTCTCTTGAAGCTTTTAAAATTCTCTCTAGAATTTTCAAAATCCATGTCCACATGTTTACAATTTCACGTCAAAAAATTGCTAAAATTCCAGTTGAAATTTCTTCAAAGTCCCTTTAAAATTTTCCAATTTTTGTCCCAATTCTTCCCATTCCCATTGAAACTTTTCAAATCCCTCTCAAAATTGTTGAAATTCTCTTGAAGCTTTTAAAATTCTCTCTAGAATTTTCAAAATCCATGTCCACATGTTTACAATTTCACGTCAAAAAATGGCTAAAATTCCAGTTGAAATTTTTTCAAAGTCCCTTTAAAATTTTCCAATTTTTGTCCCAATTCTTCCCATTCCCATTGAAACTTTTCAAATCCCTCTCAAAATTGTTGAAATTCTCTTGAAGCTTTTAAAATTCTCTCTAGAATTTTCAAAATCCATGTCCACATGTTTATAATTTCACATAAAAAAATGGCTAAAATTCCAGTTGAAATTTTTTCAAAGTCCCTTAAAAATTTTCCAATTTTTGTCCCAATTCTTCCCATTCCCATTGAAACTTTTCAAATCCCTCTCAAAATTGTTGAAATTCTGTTGAAGCTTTTAAAATTCTCTCTAGAATTTTCAAAATCCATGTCCACATGTTTACAATTTCACATAAAAAAATGGCTAAAATTCCAGTTGAAATTTTTTCAAAGTCCCTTAAAAATTTTCCCATTTTTGTCCCAATTCTTCCCATTCCCATTGAAACTTTTCAAATCCCTCTCAAAATTGTGGAAATTCTGTTGAAGCTTTTAAAATTCTCTCTAGAATTTTCAAAATCCATGTCCACATGTTTACAATTTCACATAAAAAAATGGCTAAAATTCCAGTTGAAATTTTTTCAAAGTCCCTGAAAAATTTTCCAATTTTTGTCCCAATTCTTCCCATTCTCATTGAAACTTTTCAAATCCCTCCCAAAATTGTTGAAATTCTGTTGAAGCTTTTAAAATTCTCTCTAGAATTTTCAAAATCCATGGCCACATGTTTACAATTTCACGTCAAAAAATGGCTAAAATTCCAGTTGAAATTTTTTCAAAGTCCCTTAAAAATTTTCCAATTTTTGTCCCAATTCTTCCCATTCCCATTGAAACTTTTCAAATCCCTCTCAAAATTGTGGAAATTCTGTTGAAGCTTTTAAAATTCTCTCTAGAATTTTCAAAATCCATGTCCACATGTTTACAATTTCACGTCAAAAAATTGCTAAAATTCCAGTTGAAATTTTTTCAAAGTCCCTTAAAAATTTTCCAATTTTTGTCCCAATTCTTCCCATTCCCATTGAAACTTTTCAAATCCCTCTCAAAATTGTTGAAATTCTCTTGAAGCTTTTAAAATTCTCTCTAGAATTTTCAAAATCCATGTCCACATGTTTATAATTTCACATAAAAAAATGGCTAAAATTCCAGTTGAAATTTTTTCAAAGTCCCTTAAAAATTTTCCAATTTTTGTCCCAATTCTTCCCATTCCCATTGAAACTTTTCAAATCCCTCTCAAAATTGTTGAAATTCTGTTGAAGCTTTTAAAATTCTCTCTAGAATTTTCAAAATCCATGTCCACATGTTTACAATTTCACGTCAAAAAATGGCTAAAATTCCAGTTGAAATTTTTTCAAAGTCCCTGAAAATTTTTCCAATTTTTGTCCCAATTCTTCCCATTCCCATTGAAACTTTTCAAATCCCTCTCAAAATTGTTGAAATTCTCTTGAAGCTTTTAAAATTCTCTCTACAATTTTCAAAATCCATGTCCACATGTTTACAATTTCACGTCAAAAAATGGCTAAAATTCCAGTTGAAATTTTTTCAAAGTCCCTTAAAAATTTCCAATTTTTGTCCCAATTCTTCCCATTTCCATTGAAACTTTTCAAATCCCTCTCAAAATTGTTGAAATTCTGTTGAAGCTTTTAAAATTCTCTCTAGAATTTTCAAAATCCATGGCCACATGTTTACAATTTCACGTCAAAAAATGGCTAAAATTCCAGTTGAAATTTTTTCAAAGTCCCTTAAAAATTTTCCAATTTTTGTCCCAATTCTTCCCATTCCCATTGAAACTTTTCAAATCCCTCTCAAAATTGTTGAAATTCTGTTGAAGCTTTTAAAATTCTCTCTAGAATTTTCAAAATCCATGTCCACATGTTTATAATTTCACATAAAAAAATGGCTAAAATTCCAGTTGAAATTTTTTCAAAGTCCCTTAAAAATTTTCCAATTTTTGTTGAAATTTTTTCAAAGTCCCTTAAAAATTTTCCAATTTTTGTCCCAATTCTTCCCATTCCCATTGAAACTTTTCAAATCCCTCTCAAAATTGTTGAAATTCTGTTGAAGCTTTTAAAATTCTCTCTAGAATTTTCAAAATCCATGTCCACATGTTTACAATTTCACGTCAAAAAATGGCTAAAATTCCAGTTGAAATTTTTTCAAAGTCCCTTAAAAATTTTCCAATTTTTGTCCCAATTCTTCCCATTCCCATTGAAACTTTTCAAATCCCTCTCAAAATTGTTGAAATTCTGTTGAAGCTTTTAAAATTCTCTCTAGAATTTTCAAAATCCATGGCCACATGTTTACAATTTCACGTCAAAAAATGGCTAAAATTCCAGTTGAAATTTTTTCAAAGTCCCTGAAAAATTTTCCAATTTTTGTCCCAATTCTTCCCATTCTCATTGAAACTTTTCAAATCCCTCCCAAAATTGTTGAAATTCTGTTGAAGCTTTTAAAATTCTCTCTAGAATTTTCAAAATCCACTTCATCATGTTTACAATTTCACGTCAAAAAATGGCTAAAATTCCAGTTGCAATTTTTTCCAAGTCCCTTAAAAATTTTCCAATTTTTGTCCCAATTCTTCCCATTCCCATTGAAACTTTTCAAATCCCTCTCAAAATTGTGGAAATTCTCTTGAAGCTTTTAAAATTCTCTCTAGAATTTTCAAAATCCATGTCCACATGTTTACAATTTCACGTCAAAAAATTGCTAAAATTCCAGTTGAAATTTCTTCAAAGTCCCTTTAAAATTTTCCAATTTTTGTCCCAATTCTTCCCATTCCCATTGAAACTTTTCAAATCCCTCTCAAAATTGTTGAAATTCTCTTGAAGCTTTTAAAATTCTCTCTAGAATTTTCAAAATCCATGTCCACATGTTTACAATTTCACGTCAAAAAATGGCTAAAATTCCAGTTGAAATTTTTTCAAAGTCCTTTAAAATTTTCCAATTTTTGTCCCAATTCTTCCCATTCCCATTGAAACTTTTCAAATCCCTCTCAAAATTGTTGAAATTCTCTTGAAGCTTTTAAAATTCTCTCTAGAATTTTCAAAATCCATGTCACATGTTTATAATTTCACATAAAAAAATGGCTAAAATTCCAGTTGAAATTTTTTCAAAGTCCCTTAAAAATTTTCCAATTTTTGTCCCAATTCTTCCCATTCCCATTGAAACTTTTCAAATCCCTCTCAAAATTGTTGAAATTCTGTTGAAGCTTTTAAAATTCTCTCTAGAATTTTCAAAATCCATGTCCACATGTTTACAATTTCACGTCAAAAAATGGCTAAAATTCCAGTTGAAATTTTTTCAAAGTCCCTTAAAAATTTTCCAATTTTTGTCCCAATTCTTCCCATTCCCATTGAAACTTTTCAAATCCCTCTCAAAATTGTTGAAATTCTCTTGAAGCTTTTAAAATTCTCTCTAGAATTTTCAAAATCCATGTCCACATGTTTACAATTTCACTTAAAAAAATGGCTAAAATTCCAGTTGAAATTTTTTCAAAGTCCCTTAAAAATTTTCCAATTTTGGTCCCAATTCTTCCCATTCCCATTGAAACTTTTCAAATCCCTCTCAAAATTGTTGAAATTCTCTTGAAGCTTTTAAAATTCTCTCTACAATTTTCAAAATCCATGTCCACATGTTTACAATTTCACGTCAAAAAATGGCTAAAATTCCAGTTGAAATTTTTTCAAAGTCCCTTAAAAATTTCCAATTTTTGTCCCAATTCTTCCCATTTCCATTGAAACTTTTCAAATCCCTCTCAAAATTGTTGAAATTCTGTTGAAGCTTTTAAAATTCTCTCTAGAATTTTCAAAATCCATGGCCACATGTTTACAATTTCACGTCAAAAAATGGCTAAAATTCCAGTTGAAATTTTTTCAAAGTCCCTTAAAAATTTTCCAATTTTTGTCCCAATTCTTCCCATTCCCATTGAAACTTTTCAAATCCCTCTCAAAATTGTTGAAATTCTGTTGAAGCTTTTAAAATTCTCTCTAGAATTTTCAAAATCCATGGCCACATGTTTACAATTTCACGTCAAAAAATGGCTAAAATTCCAGTTGAAATTTTTTCAAAGTCCCTTAAAAATTTTCCAATTTTTGTCCCAATTCTTCCCATTCCCATTGAAACTTTTCAAATCCCTCTCAAAATTGTTGAAATTCTGTTGAAGCTTTTAAAATTCTCTCTAGAATTTTCAAAATCCATGGCCACATGTTTACAATTTCACGTCAAAAAATGGCTAAAATTCCAGTTGAAATTTTTTCAAAGTCCCTTAAAAATTTTCCAATTTTTGTCCCAATTCTTCCCATTCCCATTGAAACTTTTCAAATCCCTCTCAAAATTGTGGAAATTCTGTTGAAGCTTTTAAAATTCTCTCTAGAATTTTCAAAATCCATGGCCACATGTTTACAATTTCATGTCAAAAAATTGCTAAAATTCCAGTTGAAATTTTTTCAAAGTCCCTTAAAATTTTCCAATTTTTGTCCCAATTCTTCCCATTCTCATTGAAACTTTTCAAATCCCTCCCAAAATTGTTGAAATTCTGTTGAAGCTTTTAAAATTCTCTCTAGAATTTTCAAAATCCACTTCATCATGTTTACAATTTCACGTCAAAAAATGGCTAAAATTCCAGTTGCAATTTTTTCCAAGTCCCTTAAAAATTTTCCAATTTTTGTCCCAATTCTTCCCATTCCCATTGAAACTTTTCAAATCCCTCTCAAAATTGTGGAAATTCTCTTGAAGCTTTTAAAATTCTCTCTAGAATTTTCAAAATCCATGTCCACATGTTTACAATTTCACGTCAAAAAATGGCTAAAATTCCAGTTGAAATTTTTTCAAAGTCCCTTTAAAATTTTCCAATTTTTGTCCCAATTCTTCCCATTCCCATTGAAACTTTTCAAATCCCTCTCCAAATTGTTGAAATTCTCTTGAAGCTTTTAAAATTCTCTCTAGAATTTTCAAAATCCATGTCCACATGTTTACAATTTCACGTCAAAAAATGGCTAAAATTCCAGTTGAAATTTTTTCAAAGTCCCTTAAAAATTTTCCAATTTTTGTCCCAATTCTTCCCATTCCCATTGAAACTTTTCAAATCCCTCTCAAAATTGTTGAAATTCTGTTGAAGCTTTTAAAATTCTCTCTAGAATTTTCAAAATCCATGGCCACATGTTTACAATTTCACGTCAAAAAATTGCTAAAATTCCAGTTGAAATTTTTTCAAAGTCCCTGAAAATTTTCCAATTTTTGTCCCAATTCTTCCCATTCCCATTGAAACTTTTCAAATCCCTCTCAAAATTGTTGAAATTCTCTTGAAGCTTTTAAAATTCTCTCTAGAATTTTCAAAATCCATGTCCACATGTTTACAATTTCACGTCAAAAAATGGCTAAAATTCCAGTTGAAATTTTTCAAAGTCCTTAAAAATTTCCAATTTTTGTCCCAATTCTTCCCCATTCCCATTGAAACTTTTCAAATCCCTCCCAAAATTGTTGAAATTCTGTTGAAGCTTTTAAAATTCTCTCTAGAATTTTCAAAATCCATGGCCACATGTTTACAATTTCACTTAAAAAAATGGCTAAAATTCCAGTTGAAATTTTTTCAAAGTCCCTTAAAATTTCCCATTTTTGTCCCAATTCTTCCCATTCCCATTGAAACTTTTCAAATCCCTCTCAAAATTGTTGAAATTCTCTTGAAGCTTTTAAAATTCTCTCTAGAATTTTCAAAATCCATGGCCACATGTTTACAATTTCACGTCAAAAAATGGCTAAAATTCCAGTTGAAATTTTTCAAAGTCCCTGAAAAATTTCCAATTTTTGTCCCAATTCTTCCCATTCCCATTGAAACTTTCAAATCCCTCCCAAAATTGTTGAAATTCTGTTGAAGCTTTTAAAATTCTCTCTAGAATTTTCAAAATCCATGGCCACATGTTTACAATTTCACGTCAAAAAATTGCTAAAATTCCAGTTGAAATTTTTTCAAAGTCCCTTAAAAATTTTCCAATTTTTGTCCCAATTCTTCCCATTCCCATTGAAACTTTTCAAATCCCTCTCAAAATTGTGGAAATTCTGTTGAAGCTTTTAAAATTCTCTCTAGAATTTTCAAAATCCATGGCCACATGTTTACAATTTCACATAAAAAAATGGCTAAAATTCCAGTTGAAATTTTTTCAAAGTCCCTGAAAAATTTTCCAATTTTTGTCCCAATTCTTCCCATTCTCATTGAAACTTTTCAAATCCCTCTCAAAATTGTTGAAATTCTCTTGAAGCTTTTAAAATTCTCTCTAGAATTTTCAAAATACACTTCATCATGTTTACAATTTCACGTCAAAAAATGGCTAAAATTCCAGTTGAAATTTTTTCAAAGTCCCTTAAAAATTTTCCAATTTTGTCCCAATTCTTCCCATTCCCATTGAAACTTTTCAAATCCCTCTCAAAATTGTGGAAATTCTGTTGAAGCTTTTAAAATTCTCTCTAGAATTTTCAAAATCCATGTCCACATGTTTACAATTTCACGTCAAAAAATTGCTAAAATTCCAGTTGAAATTTTTTCAAAGTCCCTTTAAAATTTTCCAATTTTTGTCCCAATTCTTCCCATTCCCATTGAAACTTTTCAAATCCCTCTCAAAATTGTTGAAATTCTGTTGAAGCTTTTAAAATTCTCTCTAGAATTTTCAAAATCCATGTCCACATGTTTATAATTTCACATAAAAAATGGCTAAAATTCCAGTTGAAATTTTTTCAAAGTCCCTTCAATTCTTCCCATTCCCATTGAAACTTTTCAAATCCCTCTCAAAATTGTTGAAATTCTCTTGAAGCTTTTAAAATTCTCTCTAGAATTTTCAAAATCCATGTCCACATGTTTACAATTTCACGTCAAAAAATGGCTAAAATTCCAGTTGAAATTTTTTCAAAGTCCCTTAAAAATTTTCCAATTTTTGTCCCAATTCTTCCCATTCCCATTGAAACTTTTCAAATCCCTCTCAAAATTGTTGAAATTCTCTTGAAGCTTTTAAAATTCTCTCTAGAATTTTCAAAATCCATGTCCACATGTTTACAATTTCACGTCAAAAAATTGCTAAAATTCCAGTTGAAATTTTTTTCAAAGTCCCTGAAAATTTTTCCAATTTTTGTCCCAATTCTTCCCATTCCCATTGAAACTTTTCAAATCCCTCTCAAAATTGTTGAAATTCTCTTGAAGCTTTTAAAATTCTCTCTAGAATTTTCAAAATCCATGTCCACATGTTTACAATTTCACGTCAAAAAATGGCTAAAATTCCAGTTGAAATTTTTCAAAGTCCCTTAAAAATTTCCAATTTTTGTCCCAATTCTTCCATTCCCATTGAAACTTTTCAAATCCCTCCAAAATTGTTGAAATTCTGTTGAAGCTTTTAAAACTCTCTCTAGAATTTTCAAAATCCATGGCCACATGTTTACAATTTCACGTCAAAAAATTGCTAAAATTCCATTTGAAATTTTTTCAAAGTCCCTTAAAAATTTTCCAATTTTGGTCCCAATTCTTCCCATTTCCATTGAAACTTTTCAAATCCCTCTCAAAATTGTTGAAATTCTGTTGAAGCTTTTAAAATTCTCTCTAGAATTTTCAAAATCCATGTCCACATGTTTACAATTTCACGTCAAAAAATGGCTAAAATTCCAGTTGAAATTTTTTCAAAGTCCCTTAAAAATTTTCCAATTTTTGTCCCAATTCTTCCCATTCCCATTGAAACTTTCAAATCCCTCTCAAAATTGTTGAAATTCTGTTGAAGCTTTTAAAATTCTCTCTAGAATTTTCAAAATCCATGGCCACATGTTTACAATTTCACGTCAAAAAATGGCTAAAATTCCAGTTGAAATTTTTTCAAAGTCCCTTAAAAATTTTCCAATTTTTGTAGCAATTCTTCCCATTCCCATTGAAACTTTTCAAATCCCTCCCAAAATTGTTGAAATTCTGTTGAAGCTTTTAAATTCTCTCTAGAATTTTCAAAATCCATGGCCACATGTTTACAATTTCACGTCAAAAAATGGCTAAAATTCCAGTTGAAATTTTTTCAAAGTCCCTTAAAAATTTTCCAATTTTTGTCCCAATTCTTCCCATTCCCATTGAAACTTTTCAAATCCCTCTCAAAATTGTTGAAATTCTCTTGAAGCTTTTAAAATTCTCTCTAGAATTTTCAAAATCCATGTCCACATGTTTACAATTTCACGTCAAAAAATGGCTAAAATTCCAGTTGAAATTTTTTCAAAGTCCCTTAAAAATTTTCCAATTTTTGTCCCAATTCTTCCCATTCCCATTGAAACTTTTCAAATCCCTCTCAAAATTGTGGAAATTCTGTTGAAGCTTTTTAAAATTCTCTCTAGAATTTTCAAAATCCATGTCCACATGTTTACAATTTCACGTCAAAAAATTGCTAAAATTCCAGTTGAAATTTTTTCAAAGTCCCTTTAAAATTTTCCAATTTTTGTCCCAATTCTTCCCATTCCCATTGAAACTTTTCAAATCCCTCTCAAAATTGTTGAAATTCTGTTGAAGCTTTAAAATTCTCTCTAGAATTTTCAAAATCCATGTCCACATGTTTATAATTTCACATAAAAAAATGGCTAAAATTCCAGTTGAAATTTTTTCAAAGTCCCTTCAAAATTTTCCAATTTTTGTCCCAATTCTTCCCATTCCCATTGAAACTTTTCAAATCCCTCTCAAAATTGTTGAAATTCTCTTGAAGCTTTTAAAATTCTCTCTAGAATTTTCAAAATCCATGTCCACATGTTTACAATTTCACGTCAAAAAATGGCTAAAATTCCAGTTGAAATTTTTTCAAAGTCCCTTAAAAATTTCCAATTTTTGTCCCAATTCTTCCCATTCCCATTGAAACTTTTCAAATCCCTCTCAAAATTGTTGAAATTCTGTTGAAGCTTTTAAAACTCTCTCTAGAATTTTCAAAATCCATGGCCACATGTTTACAATTTCACGTCAAAAAATTGCTAAAATTCCATTTGAAATTTTTTCAAAGTCCCTTAAAAATTTTCCAATTTTGGTCCCAATTCTTCCCATTTCCATTGAAACTTTTCAAATCCCTCTCAAAATTGTTGAAATTCTCTTGAAGCTTTTAAAATTCTCTCTAGAATTTTCAAAATCCATGTCCACATGTTTACAATTTCACGTCAAAAAATGGCTAAAATTCCAGTTGAAATTTTTTCAAAGTCCCTTAAAAATTTTCCAATTTTTGTCCCAATTCTTCCCATTCCCATTGAAACTTTTCAAATCCCTCTCAAAATTGTTGAAATTCTGTTGAAGCTTTTAAAATTCTCTCTAGAATTTTCAAAATCCATGGCCACATGTTTACAATTTCACGTCAAAAAATGGCTAAAATTCCAGTTGAAATTTTTTCAAAGTCCCTTAAAAATTTCCAATTTTGTAGCAATTCTTCCCATTCCCATTGAAACTTTTCAAATCCCTCCCAAAATTGTTGAAATTCTGTTGAAGCTTTTAAAATTCTCTCTAGAATTTTCAAAATCCATGGCCACATGTTTACAATTTCACGTCAAAAAATGGCTAAAATTCCAGTTGAAATTTTTTCAAAGTCCCTTAAAAATTTTCCAATTTTTGTCCCAATTCTTCCCATTCCCATTGAAACTTTTCAAATCCCTCTCAAAATTGTTGAAATTCTCTTGAAGCTTTTAAAATTCTCTCTAGAATTTTCAAAATCCATGTCCACATGTTTACAATTTCACGTCAAAAAATGGCTAAAATTCCAGTTGAAAATTTTTTCAAAGTCCCTTAAAAATTTTCCAATTTTTGTCCCAATTCTTCCCATTCCCATTGAAACTTTTCAAATCCCTCTCAAAATTGTTGAAATTCTCTTGAAGCTTTTAAAATTCTCTCTACAATTTTCAAAATCCATGTCCACATGTTTACAATTTCACGTCAAAAAATGGCTAAAATTCCAGTTGCAATTTTTTCAAAGTCCCTTAAAAATTTCCAATTTTTGTCCCAATTCTTCCCATTCCCATTGAAACTTTTCAAATCCCTCTCAAAATTGTTGAAATTCTGTTGAAGCTTTTAAAATTCTCTCTAGAATTTTCAAAATCCATGGCCACATGTTTACAATTTCACTTAAAAAAATGGCTAAAATTCCATTTGAAATTTTTTCAAAGTCCCTTAAAAATTTTCCAATTTTTGTCCCAATTCTTCCCATTTCCATTGAAACTTTTCAAATCCCTCTCAAAATTGTTGAAATTCTGTTGAAGCTTTTAAAATTCTCTCTAGAATTTTCAAAATCCATGTCCACATGTTTACAATTTCACGTCAAAAAATGGCTAAAATTCCAGTTGAAATTTTTTCAAAGTCCCTTAAAAATTTTCCAATTTTTGTAGCAATTCTTCCCATTCCCATTGAAACTTTTCAAATCCCTCCCAAAATTGTTGAAATTCTGTTGAAGCTTTTAAAATTCTCTCTAGAATTTTCAAAATCCATGGCCACATGTTTACAATTTCACGTCAAAAAATGGCTAAAATTCCAGTTGAAATTTTTTCGAAGTCCCTTAAAAATTTTCCAATTTTTGTCCCAATTCTTCCCATTCCCATTGAAACTTTTCAAATCCCTCTCAAAATTGTTGAAATTCTGTTGAAGCTTTTAAAATTCTCTCTAGAATTTTCAAAATCCATGGCCACATGTTTACAATTTCACGTCAAAAAATTGCTAAAATTCCAGTTGCAATTTTTTCAAAGTCCCTTAAAAATTTTCCAATTTTTGTCCCAATTCTTCCCATTCCCATTGAAACTTTTCAAATCCCTCTCAAAATTGTTGAAATTCTGTTGAAGCTTTTAAAATTCTCTCTAGAATTTTCAAAATCCATGTCCACATGTTTACAATTTCACGTCAAAAAATGGCTAAAATTCCAGTTGAAATTTTTTCAAAGTCCCTTAAAAATTTTCCAATTTTTGTCCCAATTCTTCCCATTCCCATTGAAACTTTTCAAATCCCTCCCAAAATTGTTGAAATTCTGTTGAAGGTTTTAAAATTCTCTCTAGAATTTTCAAAATCCATGGCCACATGTTTACAATTTCACGTCAAAAAATTGCTAAAATTCCAGTTGAAATTTTTTCAAAGTCCCTTAAAAATTTTCCAATTTTTGTCCCAATTCTTCCCATTCCCATTGAAACTTTTCAAATCCCTCTCAAAATTGTGGAAATTCTGTTGAAGCTTTTAAAATTCTCTCTAGAATTTTCAAAATCCATGTCCACATGTTTACAATTTCACATAAAAAAATGGCTAAAATTCCAGTTGAAATTTTTTCAAAGTCCCTTAAAAATTTTCCCATTTTTGTCCCAATTCTTCCCATTCCCATTGAAACTTTTCAAATCCCTCTCAAAATTGTGGAAATTCTGTTGAAGCTTTTAAAATTCTCTCTAGAATTTTCAAAATCCATGTCCACATGTTTACAATTTCACATAAAAAAATGGCTAAAATTCCAGTTGAAATTTTTTCAAAGTCCCTGAAAAATTTTCCAATTTTTGTCCCAATTCTTCCCATTCTCATTGAAACTTTTCAAATCCCTCCCAAAATTGTTGAAATTCTGTTGAAGCTTTTAAAATTCTCTCTAGAATTTTCAAAATCCACTTCATCATGTTTACAATTTCACGTCAAAAAATGGCTAAAATTCCAGTTGAAATTTTTTCAAAGTCCCTTAAAAATTTTCCAATTTTTGTCCCAATTCTTCCCATTCCCATTGAAACTTTTCAAATCCCTCTCAAAATTGTTGAAATTCTCTTGAAGCTTTTAAAATTCTCTCTAGAATTTTCAAAATCCATGTCCACATGTTTACAATTTCACGTCAAAAAATTGCTAAAATTCCAGTTGAAATTTTTTCAAAGTCCCTTTAAAATTTTCCAATTTTTGTCCCAATTCTTCCCATTCCCATTGAAACTTTTCAAATCCCTCTCAAAATTGTTGAAATTCTCTTGAAGCTTTTAAAATTCTCTCTAGAATTTTCAAAATCCATGTCCACATGTTTATAATTTCACATTAAAAAATGGCTAAAATTCCAGTTGAAATTTTTTCAAAGTCCCTTAAAAATTTTCCAATTTTTGTCCCAATTCTTCCCATTCCCATTGAAACTTTTCAAATCCCTCTCAAAATTGTTGAAATTCTGTTGAAGCTTTTAAAATTCTCTCTACAATTTTCAAAATCCATGTCCACATGTTTACAATTTCACGTCAAAAAATGGCTAAAATTCCAGTTGAAATTTTTTCAAAGTCCCTTAAAAATTTCCAATTTTTGTCCCAATTCTTCCCATTCCCATTGAAACTTTTCAAATCCCTCCCAAAATTGTTGAAATTCTGTTGAAGCTTTTAAAATTCTCTCTAGAATTTTCAAAATCCATGTCCACATGTTTACAATTTCACGTCAAAAAATGGCTAAAATTCCAGTTGAAATTTTTTCAAAGTCCCTGAAAAATTTTCCAATTTTTGTCCCAATTCTTCCCATTCCCATTGAAACTTTTCAAATCCCTCTCAAAATTGTTGAAATTCTCTTGAAGCTTTTAAAATTCTCTCTAGAATTTTCAAAATCCATGGCCACATGTTTACAATTTCACGTCAAAAAATGGCTAAAATTCCAGTTGAAATTTTTTCAAAGTCCCTGAAAAATTTTCCAATTTTTGTCCCAATTCTTCCCATTCCCATTGAAACTTTTCAAATCCCTCTCAAAATTGTTGAAATTCTCTTGAAGCTTTTAAAATTCTCTCTAGAATTTTCAAAATCCATGGCCACATGTTTACAATTTCACATAAAAAAATGGCTAAAATTCCAGTTGAAATTTTTTCAAAGTCCCTTAAAAATTTTCCAATTTTTGTCCCAATTCTTCCCATTCCCATTGAAACTTTTCAAATCCCTCTCAAAATTGTTGAAATTCTCTTGAAGCTTTTAAAATTCTCTCTAGAATTTTCAAAATCCATGTCCACATGTTTACAATTTCACGTCAAAAAATGGCTAAAATTCCAGTTGAAATTTTTTCAAAGTCCCTGAAAAATTTTCCAATTTTTGTCCCAATTCTTCCCATTCCCATTGAAACTTTTCAAATCCCTCTCAAAATAGTTGAAATTCTCTTGAAGCTTTTAAAATTCTCTCTAGAATTTTCAAAATCCATGGCCACATGTTTACAATTTCACGTCAAAAAATGGCTAAAATTCCAGTTGAAATTTTTTCAAAGTCCCTTAAAAATTTTCCAATTTTTGTCCCAATTCTTCCCATTCCCATTGAAACTTTTCAAATCCCTCTCAAAATTGTTGAAATTCTCTTGAAGCTTTTAAAATTCTCTCAAGAATTTTCAAAATCCATGGCCACATGTTTACAATTTCACGTCAAAAAATGGCTAAAATTCCAGTTGAAATTTTTTCAAAGTCCCTGAAAAATTTTCCAATTTTTGTCCCAATTCTTCCCATTCCCATTGAAACTTTTCAAAAACCTCTCAAAATTGTTGAAATTCTCTTGAAGCTTTTAAAATTCTCTCTAGAATTTTCAAAATCCATGGCCACATGTTTACAATTTCACGTCAAAAAATGGCTAAAATTCCAGTTGAAATTTTTTCAAAGTCCCTGAAAAATTTTCCAATTTTTGTCCCAATTCTTCCCATTCCCATTGAAACTTTTCAAATCCCTCTCAAAATTGTAGAAAATCTGTTGAAGCTTTTAAAATTCTCTCTAGAATTTTCAAAATCCATGGCCACATGTTTACAATTTCACGTCAAAAAATGGCTAAAATTCCAGTTGAAATTTTTTCAAAGTCCCTGAAAAATTTTCCAATTTTTGTCCCAATTCTTCCCATTCCCATTGAAACTTTTCAAATCCCTCTCAAAATTGTTGAAATTCTCTTGAAGCTTTTAAAATTCTCTCTAGAATTTTCAAAATCCATGTCCACATGTTTACAATTTCACGTCAAAAAATGGCTAAAATTCCAGTTGAAATTTTTTCAAAGTCCCTGAAAAATTTTCCAATTTTTGTCCCAATTCTTCCCAATCCCATTGAAACTTTTCAAATCCCTCTCAAAATTGTTGAAATTCTGTTGAAGCTTTTAAAATTCTCTCTAGAATTTTCAAAATCCATGTCCACATGTTTACAATTTCACGTCAAAAAATGGCTAAAATTCCAGTTGAAATTTTTTCAAAGTCCCTTAAAAATTTTCCAATTTTTGTCCCAATTCTTCCCATTCCCATTGAAACTTTTCAAATCCCTCTCAAAATTGTTGAAATTCTCTTGAAGCTTTTAAAATTCTCTCTAGAATTTTCAAAATCCATGTCCACATGTTTACAATTTCACGTCAAAAAATTGCTAAAATTCCAGTTGAAATTTTTTCAAAGTCCCTTAAAAATTTTCCAATTTTTGTCCCAATTCTTCCCATTCTCATTGAAACTTTTCATATCCCTCCCAAAATTTTTGAAATTCTGTTGAAGCTTTTAAAATTCTTTCTAGAATTTTCAAAATCCACTTCATCATGCTTACAATTTCACGTCAAAAAATTGCTAAAATTCCAGTTGAAATTTTTTCAAAGTCCCTTAAAAATTTTCCAATTTTTGTCCCAATTCTTCCCATTCCCATTGAAACTTTTCAAATCCCTCTCAAAATTGTTGAAATTCTCTTGAAGCTTTTAAAATTCTCTCTAGAATTTTCAAAATCCATGTCCACATGTTTACAATTTCACGTCAAAAAATGGCTAAAATTCCAGTTGAAATTTTTTCAAAGTCCCTTAAAAATTTTCCAATTTTTGTCCCAATTCTTCCCATTCCCATTGAAACTTTTCAAATCCCTCTCAAAATTGTGGAAATTCTGTTGAAGCTTTTAAAATTCTCTCTAGAATTTTCAAAATCCATGTCCACATGTTTACAATTTCACGTCAAAAAATTGCTAAAATTCCAGTTGAAATTTTTTCAAAGTCCCTTTAAAATTTTCCAATTTTTGTCCCAATTCTTCCCATTCCCATTGAAACTTTTCAAATCCCTCTCAAAATTGTTGAAATTCTGTTGAAGCTTTTAAAATTCTCTCTAGAATTTTCAAAATCCATGTCCACATGTTTATAATTTCACATAAAAAAATGGCTAAAATTCCAGTTGAAATTTTTTCAAAGTCCCTTCAAAATTTTCCAATTTTTGTCCCAATTCTTCCCATTCCCATTGAAACTTTTCAAATCCCTCCCAAAATTGTTGAAATTCTCTTGAAGCTTTTAAAATTCTCTCTAGAATTTTCAAAATCCATGTCCACATGTTTACAATTTCACGTCAAAAAATGGCTAAAATTCCAGTTGAAATTTTTTCAAAGTCCCTTAAAAATTTTCCAATTTTTGTCCCAATTCTTCCCATTCCCATTGAAACTTTTCAAATCCCTCTCAAAATTGTTGAAATTCTCTTGAAGCTTTTAAAATTCTCTCTAGAATTTTCAAAATCCATGTCCACATGTTTACAATTTCACGTCAAAAAATGGCTAAAATTCCAGTTGAAATTTTTTCAAAGTCCCTTAAAAATTTCCAATTTTTGTCCCAATTCTTCCCATTCCCATTGAAACTTTTCAAATCCCTCTCAAAATTGTTGAAATTCTGTTGAAGCTTTTAAAACTCTCTCTAGAATTTTCAAAATCCATGGCCACATGTTTACAATTTCACGTCAAAAAATTGCTAAAATTCCATTTGAAATTTTTTCAAAGTCCCTTAAAAATTTTCCAATTTTGGTCCCAATTCTTCCCATTTCCATTGAAACTTTTCAAATCCCTCTCAAAATTGTTGAAATTCTGTTGAAGCTTTTAAAATTCTCTCTAGAATTTTCAAAATCCATGGCCACATGTTTACAATTTCACGTCAAAAAATGGCTAAAATTCCAGTTGAAATTTTTTCAAAGTCCCTTAAAAATTTTCCAATTTTTGTAGCAATTCTTCCCATTCCCATTGAAACTTTTCAAATCCCTCCCAAAATTGTTGAAATTCTGTTGAAGCTTTTAAAATTCTCTCTAGAATTTTCAAAATCCATGGCCACATGTTTACAATTTCACGTCAAAAAATGGCTAAAATTCCAGTTGAAATTTTTTCAAAGTCCCTTAAAAATTTTCCAATTTTTGTCCCAATTCTTCCCATTCCCATTGAAACTTTTCAAATCCCTCTCAAAATTGTTGAAATTCTCTTGAAGCTTTTAAAATTCTCTCTAGAATTTTCAAAATCCATGTCCACATGTTTACAATTTCACGTCAAAAAATGGCTAAAATTCCAGTTGAAATTTTTTCAAAGTCCCTTAAAAATTTTCCAATTTTTGTCCCAATTCTTCCCATTCCCATTGAAACTTTTCAAATCCCTCTCAAAATTGTTGAAATTCTCTTGAAGCTTTTAAAATTCTCTCTACAATTTTCAAAATCCATGTCCACATGTTTACAATTTCACGTCAAAAAATGGCTAAAATTCCAGTTGCAATTTTTTCAAAGTCCCTTAAAAATTTCCAATTTTTGTCCCAATTCTTCCCATTCCCATTGAAACTTTTCAAATCCCTCTCAAAATTGTTGAAATTCTGTTGAAGCTTTTAAAATTCTCTCTAGAATTTTCAAAATCCATGGCCACATGTTTACAATTTCACTTAAAAAAATGGCTAAAATTCCATTTGAAATTTTTTCAAAGTCCCTTAAAAATTTTCCAATTTTTGTCCCAATTCTTCCCATTCCCATTGAAACTTTTCAAATCCCTCTCAAAATTGTTGAAATTCTCTTGAAGCTTTTAAAATTCTCTCTAGAATTTTCAAAATCCATGTCCACATGTTTACAATTTCACGTCAAAAAATGGCTAAAATTCCAGTTGAAATTTTTTCAAAGTCCCTTAAAAATTTTCCAATTTTTGTAGCAATTCTTCCCATTCCCATTGAAACTTTTCAAATCCCTCCCAAAATTGTTGAAATTCTGTTGAAGCTTTTAAAATTCTCTCTAGAATTTTCAAAATCCATGGCCACATGTTTACAATTTCACGTCAAAAAATGGCTAAAATTCCAGTTGAAATTTTTTCGAAGTCCCTTAAAAATTTTCCAATTTTTGTCCCAATTCTTCCCATTCCCATTGAAACTTTTCAAATCCCTCTCAAAATTGTTGAAATTCTGTTGAAGCTTTTAAAATTCTCTCTAGAATTTTCAAAATCCATGGCCACATGTTTACAATTTCACGTCAAAAAATGGCTAAAATTCCAGTTGCAATTTTTTCAAAGTCCCTTAAAAATTTTCCAATTTTTGTCCCAATTCTTCCCATTCCCATTGAAACTTTTCAAATCCCTCTCAAAATTGTTGAAATTCTCTTGAAGCTTTTAAAATTCTCTCTAGAATTTTCAAAATCCATGTCCACATGTTTACAATTTCACGTCAAAAAATGGCTAAAATTCCAGTTGAAATTTTTTCAAAGTCCCTTAAAAATTTTCCAATTTTTGTCCCAATTCTTCCCATTCCCATTGAAACTTTTCAAATCCCTCCCAAAATTGTTGAAATTCTGTTGAAGGTTTTAAAATTCTCTCTAGAATTTTCAAAATCCATGGCCACATGTTTACAATTTCACGTCAAAAAATTGCTAAAATTCCAGTTGAAATTTTTTCAAAGTCCCTTAAAAATTTTCCAATTTTTGTCCCAATTCTTCCCATTCCCATTGAAACTTTTCAAATCCCTCTCAAAATTGTGGAAATTCTGTTGAAGCTTTTAAAATTCTCTCTAGAATTTTCAAAATCCATGTCCACATGTTTACAATTTCACATAAAAAAATGGCTAAAATTCCAGTTGAAATTTTTTCAAAGTCCCTTAAAAATTTTCCCATTTTTGTCCCAATTCTTCCCATT
>NW_028116358.1:0-42691 GCF_964273445.1 Streptopelia decaocto | reverse complement strand
AATCTAAACATGTGGACATGGATTTTGAAAATTCTAGAGAGAATTTTAAAAGCTTCAACAGAATTTCCACAATTTTGAGAGGGATTTGAAAAGTTTCAATGGGAATGGGAAGAATTGGGACAAAAATTGGAAAATTTTTAAGGGACTTTGAAAAAATTTCAACTGGAATTTTAGCCATTTTTTGACGTGAAATTGTAAACATGTGGACATGGATTTTGAAAATTCTAGAGAGAATTTTTAAAGCTTCAACAGAATTTCAACAATTTTGAGAGGGATTTGAAAAGTTTCAATGGGAATGGGAAGAATTGGGACAAAAATGGGAAAATTCTTAAGGGACTTTGAAAAAATTTCAACTGGAATTTTAGCAATTTTTTGACGTGAAATTGTAAACATGATGAAGTGGATTTTGAAAATTCTAGAGAGAATTTTAAAAGCTTCAACAGAATTTCAACAATTTTGGGAGGGATTTGAAAAGTTTCAATGGGAATGGGAAGAATTGGGACAAAAATTGGAAAATTTTTAAGGGACTTTGAAAAAATTTCAACTGGAATTTTAGCAATTTTGTGACGTGAAATTGTAAACATGATGAAGTGGATTTTGAAAATTCTAGAGAGAATTTTAAAAGCTTCAACAGAATTTCAACAATTTTGGGAGGGATTTGAAAAGTTTCAATGGGAATGGGAAGAATTGGGGCAAAAATTGGAAAATTTTTAAGGGACTTTGAAAAAATTTCAACTGGAATTTTAGCCATTTTTTGACGTGAAATTGTAAACATTGGACATGGATTTTGAAAATTCTAGAGAGAATTTTTAAAGCTTCAACAGAATTTCCACAATTTTGAGAGGGATTTGAAAAGTTTCAATGGGAATGGGAAGAATTGGGACAAAAATTGGAAAATTTTTAAGGGACTTTGAAAAAATTTCAACTGGAATTTTAGCCATTTTTTGACGTGAAATTGTAAGCATGTGGACATGGATTTTGAAAATTCTAGAGAGAATTTTAAAAGCTTCAAGAGAATTTCAACAATTTTGAGAGGGATTTGAAAAGTTTCAATGGGAATGGGAAGAATTGGGACAAAAATTGGAAAATTTTTCAGAGACTTTGAAAAAATTTCAACTGGAATTTTAGCCATTTTTTGACGTGAAATTGTAAACATGTGGACATGGATGTTTAAAATTCTAGAGAGAATTTTAAAAGCTTCAACAGAATTTCCACAATTTTGAGAGGGATTTGAAAAGTTTCAATGGGAATGGGAAGAATTGGGACAAAAATTGGAAAATTTTTAAGGGACTTTGAAAAAATTTCAACTGGAATTTTAGCCATTTTTTGACGTGAAATTGTAAACATGTGGACATGGATTTTGAAAATTCTAGAGAGAATTTTAAAAGCTTCAACAGAATTTCCACAATTTTGAGAGGGATTTGAAAAGTTTCAATGGGAATGGGAAGAATTGGGACAAAAATTGGAAAATTTTTAAGGGACTTTGAAAAAATTTCAACTGGAATTTTAGCCATTTTTTGACGTGAAATTGTAAACATGTGGACATGGATTTTGAAAATTCTAGAGAGAATTTTTAAAGCTTCAACAGAATTTCAACAATTTTGAGAGGGATTTGAAAAGTTTCAATGGGAATGGGAAGAATTGGGACAAAAATGGGAAAATTTTTAAGGGACTTTGAAAAAATTTCAACTGGAATTTTAGCAATTTTTTGACGTGAAATTGTAAACATGATGAAGTGGATTTTGAAAATTCTAGAGAGAATTTTAAAAGCTTCAACAGAATTTCAACAATTTTGGGAGGGATTTGAAAAGTTTCAATGAGAATGGGAAGAATTGGGACAAAAATTGGAAAATTTTAAGGGACTTTGAAAAAATTTCAACTGGAATTTTAGCAATTTTTTGACGTGAAATTGTAAACATGATGAAGTGGATTTTGAAAATTCTAGAGAGAATTTTAAAAGCTTCAAGAGAATTTCAACAATTTTGGGAGGGATTTGAAAAGTTTCAATGGGAATGGGAAGAATTGGGGCAAAAATTGGAAAATTTTTCAGGGACTTTGAAAAAATTTCAACTGGAATTTTAGCCATTTTTTGACGTGAAATTATAAACATGTGGACATGGATTTTGAAAATTCTAGAGAGAATTTTAAAAGCTTCAACAGAATTTCAACAATTTTGAGAGGGATTTGAAAAGTTTCAATGGGAATGGGAAGAATTGGGACAAAAATTGGAAAATTTTTAAGGGACTTTGAAAAAATTTCAACTGGAATTTTAGCAATTTTTTGACGTGAAATTGTAAACATGATGAAGTGGATTTTGAAAATTCTAGAGAGAATTTTAAAAGCTTCAACAGAATTTCAACAATTTTGGGAGGGATTTGAAAAGTTTCATTGGGAATGGGAAGAATTGGGACAAAAATTGGAAAATTTTTAAGGGACTTTGAAAAAATTTCAACTGGAATTTTAGCCATTTTTTGACGTGAAATTGTAAACATGTGGACATGGATTTTGAAAATTCTAGAGAGAATTTTAAAAGCTTCAACAGAATTTCAACAATTTTGAGAGGGATTTGAAAAGTTTCAATGGGAATGGGAAGAATTGGGACAAAAATTGGAAAATTTTTAAGGGACTTTGAAAAAATTTCAACTGGAATTTTAGCCATTTTTTGACGTGAAATTGTAAGCATGTGGACATGGATTTTGAAAATTCTAGAGAGAATTTTAAAAGCTTCAAGAGAATTTCAACAATTTTGAGAGGGATTTGAAAAGTTTCAATGGGAATGGGAAGAATTGGGACAAAAATTGGAAAATTTTTCAGAGACTTTGAAAAAATTTCAACTGGAATTTTAGCCATTTTTTGACGTGAAATTGTAAACATGTGGACATGGATGTTTAAAATTCTAGAGAGAATTTTAAAAGCTTCAACAGAATTTCAACAATTTTGAGAGGGATTTGAAAAGTTTCAATGGGAATGGGAAGAATTGGGACAAAAATTGGAAAATTTTTAAGGGACTTTGAAAAAATTTCAACTGGAATTTTAGCCATTTTTTGACGTGAAATTGTAAACATGTGGACATGGATTTTGAAAATTCTAGAGAGAATTTTAAAAGCTTCAACAGAATTTCCACAATTTTGAGAGGGATTTGAAAAGTTTCAATGGGAATGGGAAGAATTGGGACAAAAATTGGAAAATTTTTCAGGGACTTTGAAAAAATTTCAACTGGAATTTTAGCCATTTTTTGACGTGAAATTGTAAACATGTGGACATGGATTTTGAAAATTCTAGAGAGAATTTTAAAAGCTTCAACAGAATTTCAACAATTTTGAGAGGGATTTGAAAAGTTTCAATGGGAATGGGAAGAATTGGGACAAAAATGGGAAAATTTTTAAGGGACTTTGAAAAAATTTCAACTGGAATTTTAGCCATTTTTTGACGTGAAATTGTAAACATGATGAAATGGATTTTGAAAATTCTAGAGAGAATTTTAAAAGCTTCAACAGAATTTCAACAATTTTGGGAGGGATTTGAAAAGTTTCAATGGGAATGGGAAGAATTGGGACAAAAATTGGTAAATTTTAAGGGACTTTGAAAAAATTGCAACTGGAATTTTAGCAATTTTTTGACGTGAAATTGTAAACATGATGAAGTGGATTTTGAAAATTCTAGAGAGAATTTTAAAAGCTTCAAGAGAATTTCCACAATTTTGAGAGGGATTTGAAAAGTTTCAATGGGAATGGGAAGAATTGGGGCAAAAATTGGAAAATTTTTAAGGGACTTTGAAAAAATTTCAACTGGAATTTTAGCCATTTTTTGACGTGAAATTGTAAACATGTGGACATGGATTTTGAAAATTCTAGAGAGAATTTTAAAAGCTTCAACAGAATTTCAACAATTTTGAGAGGGATTTGAAAAGTTTCAATGGGAATGGGAAGAATTGGGACAAAAATTGGAAAATTTTTAAGGGACTTTGAAAAAATTTCAGCTGGAATTTTAGCCATTTTTTGACGTGAAATTATAAACATGTGGACATGGATTTTGAAAATTCTAGAGAGAATTTTAAAAGCTTCAACAGAATTTCAACAATTTTGAGAGGGATTTGAAAAGTTTCAATGGGAATGGGAAGAATTGGGACAAAAATTGGAAAATTTTTAAGGGACTTTGAAAAAATTTCAACTGGAATTTTATCAATTTTTTGACGTGAAATTGTAAACATGATGAAGTGGATTTTGCAAATTCTAGAGAGAATTTTAAAAGCTTCAACAGAATTTCAACAATTTTGGGAGGGATTTGAAAAGTTTCATTGGGAATGGGAAGAATTGGGACAAAAATTGGAAAATTTTTAAGGGACTTTGAAAAAATTTCAACTGGAATTTTAGCCATTTTTTGACGTGAAATTATAAACATGTGGACATGGATTTTGAAAATTCTAGAGAGAATTTTAAAAGCTTCAACAGAATTTCAACAATTTTGAGAGGGATTTGAAAAGTTTCAATGGGAATGGGAAGAATTGGGACAAAAATTGGAAAATTTTTCAGGGACTTTGAAAAAATTTCAACTGGCATTTTAGCCATTTTTTGACGTGAAATTGTAAGCATGTGGACATGGATGTTTAAAATTCTAGAGAGAATTTTAAAAGCTTCAAGAGAATTTCAACAATTTTGAGAGGGATTTGAAAAGTTTCAATGGGAATGGGAAGAATTGGGACAAAAATTGGAAAATTTTTAAGGGACTTTGAAAAAATTTCAACTGGAATTTTAGCCATTTTTTGACGTGAAATTGTAAACATGTGGACATGGATTTTGAAAATTCTAGAGAGAATTTTAAAAGCTTCAACAGAATTTCAACAATTTTGAGAGGGATTTGAAAAGTTTCAATGGGAATGGGAAGAATTGGGACAAAAATTGGAAAATTTTTCAGAGACTTTGAAAAAATTTCAACTGGAATTTTAGCCATTTTTTGACGTGAAATTGTAAACATGTGGACATGGATTTTGAAAATTCTAGAGAGAATTTTAAAAGCTTCAACAGAATTTCAACAATTTTGAGAGGGATTTGAAAAGTTTCAATGGGAATGGGAAGAATTGGGACAAAAATTGGAAAATTTTTAAGGGACTTTGAAAAAATTTCAACTGGAATTTTAGCCATTTTTTGACGTGAAATTGTAAACATGTGGACATGGATTTTGAAAATTCTAGAGAGAATTTTAAAAGCTTCAACAGAATTTCCACAATTTTGAGAGGGATTTGAAAAGATTCAATGGGAATGGGAAGAATTGGGACAAAAATTGGAAAATTTTTAAGGGACTTTGAAAAAATTTCAACTGGAATTTTAGCAATTTTTTGACGTGAAATTGTAAACATGATGAAGTGGATTTTGAAAATTCTAGAGAGAATTTTAAAAGCTTCAACAGAATTTCAACAATTTTGAGAGGGATTTGAAAAGTTTCAATGGGAATGGGAAGAATTGGGACAAAAATTGGAAAATTTTTAAGGGACTTTGAAAAAATTTCAACTGGAATTTTAGCCATTTTTTGACGTGAAATTGTAAACATGTGGACATGGATTTTGAAAATTCTAGAGAGAATTTTAAAAGCTTCAACAGAATTTCAACAATTTTGAGAGGGATTTGAAAAGTTTCAATGGGAATGGGAAGAATTGGGACAAAAATTGGAAAATTTTTCAGGGACTTTGAAAAAATTTCAACTGGCATTTTAGCCATTTTTTGACGTGAAATTGTAAGCATGTGGACATGGATTTTGAAAATTCTAGAGAGAATTTTAAAAGCTTCAAGAGAATTTCCACAATTTTGAGAGGGATTTGAAAAGTTTCAATGGGAATGGGAAGAATTGGGACAAAAATTGGAAAATTTTTCAGGGACTTTGAAAAAATTTCAACTGGAATTTTAGCCATTTTTTGACGTGAAATTGTAAACATGTGGACATGGATTTTGAAAATTCTAGAGAGAATTTTAAAAGCTTCAACAGAATTTCCACAATTTTGAGAGGGATTTGAAAAGTTTCAATGGGAATGGGAAGAATTGGGACAAAAATTGGAAAATTTTTAAGGGACTTTGAAAAAATTTCAACTGGAATTTTAGCCATTTTTTGACGTGAAATTGTAAACATGTGGACATGGATTTTGAAAATTCTAGAGAGAATTTTAAAAGCTTCAAGAGAATTTCAACAATTTTGAGAGGGATTTGAAAAGTTTCAATGGGAATGGGAAGAATTGGGACAAAAATTGGAAAATTTTTCAGGGACTTTGAAAAAATTTCAACTGGAATTTTAGCAATTTTGTGACGTGAAATTGTAAACATGTTGAAGTGGATTTTGAAAATTCTAGAGAGAATTTTAAAAGCTTCAACAGAATTTCCACAATTTTGAGAGGGATTTGAAAAGTTTCAATGGGAATGGGAAGAATTGGGACAAAAATTGGAAAATTTTTCAGGGACTTTGAAAAAATTTCAACTGGAATTTTAGCCATTTTTTGACGTGAAATTGTAAACATGTGGACATGGATTTTGAAAATTCTAGAGAGAATTTTTAAAGCTTCAACAGAATTTCAACAATTTTGAGAGGGATTTGAAAAGTTTCAATGGGAATGGGAAGAATTGGGACAAAAATTGAAAATTTTTCAGGGACTTTGAAAAAATTTCAACTGGAATTTTAGCAATTTTTTGACGTGAAATTGTAAACATGTGGACATGGATTTTGAAAATTCTAGAGAGAATTTTAAAAGCTTCAACAGAATTTCAACAATTTTGAGAGGGATTTGAATAGTTTCAATGGGAATGGGAAGAATTGGGACAAAAATTGGAAAATTTTTCAGGGACTTTGAAAAAATTTCAACTGGCATTTTAGCCATTTTTTGACGTGAAATTGTAAGCATGTGGACATGGATTTTGAAAATTCTAGAGAGAATTTTAAAAGCTTCAAGAGAATTTCAACAATTTTGAGAGGGATTTGAAAAGTTTCAATGGGAATGGGAAGAATTGGGACAAAAATTGGAAAATTTTTAAGGGACTTTGAAAAAATTTCAACTGGAATTTTAGCCATTTTTTGACGTGAAATTGTAAACATGTGGACATGGATTTTGAAAATTCTAGAGAGAATTTTAAAAGCTTCAACAGAATTTCAACAATTTTGAGAGGGATTTGAAAAGTTTCAATGGGAATGGGAAGAATTGGGACAAAAATTGGAAAATTTTTCAGGGACTTTGAAAAAATTTCAACTGGCATTTTAGCCATTTTTTGACGTGAAATTGTAAGCATGTGGACATGGATTTTGAAAATTCTAGAGAGAATTTTAAAAGCTTCAAGAGAATTTCAACAATTTTGAGAGGGATTTGAAAAGTTTCAATGGGAATGGGAAGAATTGGGACAAAAATTGGAAAATTTTTAAGGGACTTTGAAAAAATTTCAACTGGAATTTTAGCCATTTTTTGACGTGAAATTGTAAACATGTGGACATGGATTTTGAAAATTCTAGAGAGAATTTTAAAAGCTTCAACAGAATTTCCACAATTTTGAGAGGGATTTGAAAAGTTTCAATGGGAATGGGAAGAATTGGGACAAAAATTGGAAAATTTTTAAGGGACTTTGAAAAAATTGCAACTGGAATTTTAGCCATTTTTTGACGTGAAATTGTAAACATGTGGCCATGGATTTTGAAAATTCTAGAGAGAATTTTAAAAGCTTCAGCAGAATTTCAACAATTTTGAGAGGGATTTGAAAAGTTTCAATGGGAATGGGAAGAATTGGGACAAAAATTGGAAAATTTTTAAGGGACTTTGAAAAAATTGCAACTGGAATTTTAGCCATTTTTTGACGTGAAATTGTAAACATGTGGACATGGATGTTTAAAATTCTAGAGAGAATTTTAAAAGCTTCAACAGAATTTCAACAATTTTGAGAGGGATTTGAAAAGTTTCAATGGGAATGGGAAGAATTGGGACAAAAATTGGAAAATTTTTAAGGGACTTTGAAAAAATTTCAACTGGAATTTTAGCCATTTTTTGACGTGAAATTGTAAACATGTGGACATGGATTTTGAAAATTCTAGAGAGAATTTTAAAAGCTTCAAGAGAATTTCAACAATTTTGAGAGGGATTTGAAAAGTTTCAATGGGAATGGGAAGAATTGGGACAAAAATTGGAAAATTTTTCAGGGACTTTGAAAAAATTTCAACTGGAATTTTAGCAATTTTTTGACGTGAAATTGTAAACATGTGGACATGGATTTTGAAAATTCTAGAGAGAATTTTAAAAGCTTCAACAGAATTTCAACAATTTTGAGAGGGATTTGAAAAGTTTCAATGGGAATGGGAAGAATTGGGACAAAAATTGGAAAATTTTTAAGGGACTTTGAAAAAATTTCAACTGGCATTTTAGCCATTTTTTGACGTGAAATTGTAAACATGTGGCCATGGATTTTGAAAATTCTAGAGAGAATTTTAAAAGCTTCAAGAGAATTTCAACAATTTTGAGAGGGATTTGAAAAGTTTCAATGGGAATGGGAAGAATTGGGACAAAAATTGGAAAATTTTTCAGGGACTTTGAAAAAATTTCAACTGGCATTTTAGCCATTTTTTGACGTGAAATTGTAAGCATGTGGCCATGGATTTTGAAAATTCTAGAGAGAATTTTTAAAGCTTCAAGAGAATTTCAACAATTTTGAGAGGGATTTGAAAAGTTTCAATGGGAATGGGAAGAATTGGGACAAAAATTGAAAATTTTTAAGGGACTTTGAAAAAATTTCAACTGGAATTTTAGCCATTTTTTGACGTGAAATTGTAAACATGTGGACATGGATTTTGAAAATTCTAGAGAGAATTTTAAAAGCTTCAACAGAATTTCAACAATTTTGAGAGGGATTTGAAAAGTTTCATTGGGAATGGGAAGAATTGGGACAAAAATTGGAAAATTTTTCAGGGACTTTGAAAAAATTTCAA
Organism: Streptopelia decaocto; assembly: GCF_964273445.1. NCBI lineage: Eukaryota > Metazoa > Chordata > Aves > Columbiformes > Columbidae > Streptopelia > Streptopelia decaocto. The sequence goes on along the minus strand of NW_028116358.1, from coordinate 33,748 downwards.
CTGGCATTTTAGCCATTTTTTGACGTGAAATTGTAAGCATGTGGACATGGATTTTGAAAATTCTAGAGAGAATTTTAAAAGCTTCAAGAGAATTTCAACAATTTTGAGAGGGATTTGAAAAGTTTCAATGGGAATGGGAAGAATTGGGACAAAAATTGGAAAATTTTTAAGGGACTTTGAAAAAATTTCAACTGGAATTTTAGCCATTTTTTGACGTGAAATTGTAAACATGTGGACATGGATTTTGAAAATTCTAGAGAGAATTTTAAAAGCTTCAACAGAATTTCAACAATTTTGAGAGGGATTTGAAAAGTTTCAATGGGAATGGGAAGAATTGGGACAAAAATTGGAAAATTTTTAAGGGACTTTGAAAAAATTGCAACTGGAATTTTAGCCATTTTTTGACGTGAAATTGTAAACATGTGGCCATGGATTTTGAAAATTCTAGAGAGAATTTTAAAAGCTTCAACAGAATTTCCACAATTTTGAGAGGGATTTGAAAAGTTTCAATGGGAATGGGAAGAATTGGGACAAAAATTGGAAAATTTTTAAGGGACTTTGAAAAAATTGCAACTGGAATTTTAGCCATTTTTTGACGTGAAATTGTAAACATGTGGACATGGATGTTTAAAATTCTAGAGAGAATTTTAAAAGCTTCAACAGAATTTCAACAATTTTGAGAGGGATTTGAAAAGTTTCAATGGGAATGGGAAGAATTGGGACAAAAATTGGAAAATTTTTAAGGGACTTTGAAAAAATTTCAACTGGAATTTTAGCCATTTTTTGACGTGAAATTGTAAACATGTGGCCATGGATTTTGAAAATTCTAGAGAGAATTTTAAAAGCTTCAAGAGAATTTCAACAATTTTGAGAGGGATTTGAAAAGTTTCAATGGGAATGGGAAGAATTGGGACAAAAATTGGAAAATTTTTCAGGGACTTTGAAAAAATTTCAACTGGAATTTTAGCCATTTTTTGACATGAAATTGTAAACATGTGGACATGGATTTTGAAAATTCTAGAGAGAATTTTAAAAGCTTCAACAGAATTTCAACAATTTTGAGAGGGATTTGAAAAGTTTCAATGGGAATGGGAAGAATTGGGACAAAAATTGGAAAATTTTTCAGGGACTTTGAAAAAATTTCAACTGGCATTTTAGCCATTTTTTGACGTGAAATTGTAAGCATGTGGACATGGATTTTGAAAATTCTAGAGAGAATTTTAAAAGCTTCAAGAGAATTTCAACAATTTTGAGAGGGATTTGAAAAGTTTCAATGGGAATGGGAAGAATTGGGACAAAAATTGGAAAATTTTTAAGGGACTTTGAAAAAATTGCAACTGGAATTTTAGCCATTTTTTGACGTGAAATTGTAAACATGTGGACATGGATTTTGAAAATTCTAGAGAGAATTTTAAAAGCTTCAACAGAATTTCAACAATTTTGAGAGGGATTTGAAAAGTTTCAATGGGAATGGGAAGAATTGGGACAAAAATTGGAAAATTTTTAAGGGACTTTGAAAAAATTTCAACTGGAATTTTAGCCATTTTTTGACGTGAAATTGTAAACATGTGGACATGGATTTTGAAAATTCTAGAGAGAATTTTAAAAGCTTCAACAGAATTTCCACAATTTTGAGAGCGATTTGAAAAGTTTCAATGGGAATGGGAAGAATTGGGACAAAAATTGGAAAATTTTTAAGGGACTTTGAAAAAATTGCAACTGGAATTTTAGCCATTTTTTGACGTGAAATTGTAAACATGTGGACATGGATGTTTAAAATTCTAGAGAGAATTTTAAAAGCTTCAACAGAATTTCAACAATTTTGAGAGGGATTTGAAAAGTTTCAATGGGAATGGGAAGAATTGGGACAAAAATTGGAAAATTTTTAAGGGACTTTGAAAAAATTTCAACTGGAATTTTAGCCATTTTTTGACGTGAAATTGTAAACATGTGGACATGGATTTTGAAAATTCTAGAGAGAATTTTAAAAGCTTCAAGAGAATTTCAACAATTTTGAGAGGGATTTGAAAAGTTTCAATGGGAATGGGAAGAATTGGGACAAAAATTGGAAAATTTTTCAGGGACTTTGAAAAAATTTCAACTGGAATTTTAGCATTTTTTTTACGTGAAATTGTAAACATGTGGACATGGATTTTGAAAATTCTAGAGAGAATTTTAAAAGCTTCAAGAGAATTTCAACAATTTTGAGAGGGATTTGAAAAGTTTCAATGGGAATGGGAAGAATTGGGACAAAAATTGGAAAATTTTTAAGGGACTTTGAAAAAATTTCAACTGGAATTTTAGCAATTTTTTTATGTGAAATTGTAAACATGTGGACATGGATTTTGAAAATTCTAGAGAGAATTTTAAAAGCTTCAAGAGATTTTCAACAATTTTGAGAGGGATTTGAAAAGTTTCAATGGGAATGGGAAGAATTGGGACAAAAATTGGAAAATTTTTCAGAGACTTTGAAAAAATTTCAACTGGAATTTTAGCCATTTTTTGACGTGAAATTGTAAACATGTGGACATGGATTTTGAAAATTCTGGAGAGAATTTTAAAAGCTTCAAGAGAATTTCAACAATTTTGAGAGGGATTTGAAAAGTTTCAATGGGAATGGGAAGAATTGGGACAAAAATTGGAAAATTTTTCAGGGACTTTGAAAAAATTTCAACTGGAATTTTAGCCATTTTTTGACGTGAAATTGTAAACATGTGGACATGGATTTTGAAAATTCTAGAGAGAATTTTAAAAGCTTCAACAGAATTTCAACAATTTTGAGAGGGATTTGAAAAGTTTCAATGGGAATGGTAAGAATTGGGACAAAAATTGGAAAATTTTTCAGGGACTTTGAAAAAATTTCAACTGGCATTTTAGCCATTTTTTGACGTGAAATTGTAAGCATGTGGACATGGATTTTGAAAATTCTAGAGAGAATTTTAAAAGCTTCAAGAGAATTTCAACAATTTTGAGAGGGATTTGAAAAGTTTCAATGGGAATGGGAAGAATTGGGACAAAAATTGGAAAATTTTTCAGGGACTTTGAAAAAATTTCAACTGGAATTTTAGCCATTTTTTGACGTGAAATTGTAAACATGTGGACATGGATTTTGAAAATTCTAGAGAGAATTTTAAAAGCTTCAAGAGAATTTCAACAATTTTGAGAGGGATTTGAAAAGTTTCAATGGGAATGGGAAGAATTGGGACAAAAATTGGAAAATTTTTAAGGGACTTTGAAAAAATTTCAACTGGAATTTTAGCCATTTTTTGACGTGAAATTGTAAACATGTGGACATGGATTTTGAAAATTCTAGAGAGAATTTTAAAAGCTTCAACAGAATTTCAACAATTTTGAGAGGGATTTGAAAAGTTTCAATGGGAATGGGAAGAATTGGGACAAAAATAGGAAAATTTTTAAGGGACTTTGAAAAAATTGCAACTGGAATTTTAGCCATTTTTTGACGTGAAATTGTAAACATGTGGACATGGATGTTTAAAATTCTAGAGAGAATTTTAAAAGCTTCAACAGAATTTCAACAATTTTGAGAGGGATTTGAAAAGTTTCAATGGGAATGGGAAGAATTGGGACAAAAATTGGAAAATTTTTAAGGGACTTTGAAAAAATTTCAACTGGAATTTTAGCCATTTTTTGACGTGAAATTGTAAACATGTGGACATGGATTTTGAAAATTCTAGAGAGAATTTTAAAAGCTTCAAGAGAATTTCAACAATTTTGAGAGGGATTTGAAAAGTTTCAATGGGAATGGGAAGAATTGGGACAAAAATTGGAAAATTTTTCAGGGACTTTGAAAAAATTTCAACTGGAATTTTAGCAATTTTTTGACGTGAAATTGTAAACATGTGGACATGGATTTTGAAAATTCTAGAGAGAATTTTAAGAGCTTCAAGAGAATTTCAACAATTTTGAGAGGGATTTGAAAAGTTTCCATGGGAATGGGAAGAATTGGGACAAAAATTGGAAAATTTTTAAGGGACTTTGAAAAAATTTCAACTGGAATTTTAGCAATTTTTTTATGTGAAATTGTAAACATGTGGACATGGATTTTGAAAATTCTAGAGAGAATTTTAAAAGCTTCAAGAGATTTTCAACAATTTTGAGAGGGATTTGAAAAGTTTCAATGGGAATGGGAAGAATTGGGACAAAAATTGGAAAATTTTTCAGAGACTTTGAAAAAATTTCAACTGGAATTTTAGCCATTTTTTGACGTGAAATTGTAAACATGTGGACATGGATTTTGAAAATTCTAGAGAGAATTTTAAAAGCTTCAAGAGAATTTCAACAATTTTGAGAGGGATTTGAAAAGTTTCAATGGGAATGGGAAGAATTGGGACAAAAATTGGAAAATTTTTCAGGGACTTTGAAAAAATTTCAACTGGAATTTTAGCCATTTTTTGACGTGAAATTGTAAACATGTGGACATGGATTTTGAAAATTCTAGAGAGAATTTTAAAAGCTTCAACAGAATTTCCACAATTTTGAGAGGGATTTGAAAAGATTCAATGGGAATGGGAAGAATTGGGACAAAAATTGGAAAATTTTTAAGGGACTTTGAAAAAATTTCAACTGGAATTTTAGCAATTTTTTGACGTGAAATTGTAAACATGTTGAAGTGGATTTTGAAAATTCTAGAGAGAATTTTAAAAGCTTCAACAGAATTTCAACAATTTTGAGAGGGATTTGAAAAGTTTCAATGGGAATGGGAAGAATTGGGACAAAAATTGGAAAATTTTTAAGGGACTTTGAAAAAATTTCAACTGGCATTTTAGCCATTTTTTGACGTGAAATTGTAAACATGTGGACATGGATTTTGAAAATTCTAGAGAGAATTTTAAAAGCTTCAAGAGAATTTCAACAATTTTGAGAGGGATTTGAAAAGTTTCAATGGGAATGGGAAGAATTGGGACAAAAATTGGAAAATTTTTAAGGGACTTTGAAAAAATTTCAACTGGAATTTTAGCCATTTTTTGACATGAAATTGTAAACATGTGGACATGGATTTTGAAAATTCTAGAGAGAATTTTAAAAGCTTCAAGAGAATTTCAACAATTTTGAGAGGGATTTGAAAAGTTTCAATGGGAATGGGAAGAATTGGGACAAAAATTGGAAAATTTTTCAGGGACTTTGAAAAAATTTCAACTGGAATTTTAGCATTTTTTTTACGTGAAATTGTAAACATGTGGACATGGATTTTGAAAATTCTAGAGAGAATTTTAAAAGCTTCAACAGAATTTCAACAATTTTGAGAGGGATTTGAAAAGTTTCAATGGGAATGGGAAGAATTGGGACAAAAATTGGAAAATTTTTAAGGGACTTTGAAAAAATTTCAACTGGAATTTTAGCCATTTTTTGACGTGAAATTGTAAACATGTGGACATGGATGTTTAAAATTCTAGAGAGAATTTTAAAAGCTTCAACAGAATTTCAACAATTTTGAGAGGGATTTGAAAAGTTTCAATGGGAATGGGAAGAATTGGGACAAAAATTGGAAAATTTTTAAGGGACTTTGAAAAAATTTCAACTGGAATTTTAGCCATTTTTTGACGTGAAATTGTAAACATGTGGACATGGATTTTGAAAATTCTAGAGAGAATTTTAAAAGCTTCAACAGAATTTCCACAATTTTGAGAGGGATTTGAAAAGTTTCAATGGGAATGGGAAGAATTGGGACAAAAATTGGAAAATTTTTAAGGGACTTTGAAAAAATTTCAACTGGAATTTTAGCCATTTTTTGACGTGAAATTGTAAACATGTGGACATGGATTTTGAAAATTCTAGAGAGAATTTTTAAAGCTTCAACAGAATTTCAACAATTTTGAGAGGGATTTGAAAAGTTTCAATGGGAATGGGAAGAATTGGGACAAAAATGGGAAAATTTTTAAGGGACTTTGAAAAAATTTCAACTGGAATTTTAGCCATTTTTTGACGTGAAATTGTAAACATGATGAAGTGGATTTTGAAAATTCTAGAGAGAATTTTAAAAGCTTCAACAGAATTTCAACAATTTTGGGAGGGATTTGAAAAGTTTCAATGGGAATGGGAAGAATTGGGACAAAAATTGGTAAATTTTAAGGGACTTTGAAAAAATTTCAACTGGAATTTTAGCAATTTTTTGACGTGAAATTGTAAACATGATGAAGTGGATTTTGAAAATTCTAGAGAGAATTTTAAAAGCTTCAAGAGAATTTCCACAATTTTGGGAGGGATTTGAAAAGTTTCAATGGGAATGGGAAGAATTGGGGCAAAAATTGGAAAATTTTTAAGGGACTTTGAAAAAATTTCAACTGGAATTTTAGCCATTTTTTGACGTGAAATTGTAAACATGTGGACATGGATTTTGAAAATTCTAGAGAGAATTTTAAAAGCTTCAACAGAATTTCAACAATTTTGAGAGGGATTTGAAAAGTTTCAATGGGAATGGGAAGAATTGGGACAAAAATTGGAAAATTTTTAAGGGACTTTGAAAAAATTTCAGCTGGAATTTTAGCCATTTTTTGACGTGAAATTATAAACATGTGGACATGGATTTTGAAAATTCTAGAGAGAATTTTAAAAGCTTCAACAGAATTTCAACAATTTTGAGAGGGATTTGAAAAGTTTCAATGGGAATGGGAAGAATTGGGACAAAAATTGGAAAATTTTTAAGGGACTTTGAAAAAATTTCAACTGGAATTTTAGCCATTTTTTGACGTGAAATTGTAAACATGATGAAGTGGATTTTGAAAATTCTAGAGAGAATTTTAAAAGCTTCAACAGAATTTCAACAATTTTGGGAGGGATTTGAAAAGTTTCATTGGGAATGGGAAGAATTGGGACAAAAATTGGAAAATTTTTAAGGGACTTTGAAAAAATTTCAACTGGAATTTTAGCCATTTTTTGACGTGAAATTGTAAACATGTGGACATGGATTTTGAAAATTCTAGAGAGAATTTTAAAAGCTTCAACAGAATTTCCACAATTTTGAGAGGGATTTGAAAAGTTTCAATGGGAATGGGAAGAATTGGGACAAAAATTGGAAAATTTTTCAGGGACTTTGAAAAAATTTCAACTGGCATTTTAGCCATTTTTTGACGTGAAATTGTAAGCATGTGGACATGGATTTTGAAAATTCTAGAGAGAATTTTAAAAGCTTCAAGAGAATTTCAACAATTTTGAGAGGGATTTGAAAAGTTTCAATGGGAATGGGAAGAATTGGGACAAAAATTGGAAAATTTTTAAGGGACTTTGAAAAAATTTCAACTGGAATTTTAGCAATTTTTTGACGTGAAATTGTAAACATGTTGAAGTGGATTTTGAAAATTCTAGAGAGAATTTTAAAAGCTTCAACAGAATTTCAACAATTTTGGGAGGGATTTGAAAAGTTTCAATGGGAATGGGAAGAATTGGGACAAAAATTGGAAAATTTTTAAGGGACTTTGAAAAAATTTCAACTGGAATTTTAGCCATTTTTTGACGTGAAATTGTAAACATGTGGACATGGATTTTGAAAATTCTAGAGAGAATTTTAAAAGCTTCAACAGAATTTCAACAATTTTGAGAGGGATTTGAAAAGTTTCAATGGGAATGGGAAGAATTGGGACAAAAATTGGAAAATTTTTCAGGGACTTTGAAAAAATTTCAACTGGCATTTTAGCCATTTTTTGACGTGAAATTGTAAGCATGTGGACATGGATTTTGAAAATTCTAGAGAGAATTTTAAAAGCTTCAAGAGAATTTCCACAATTTTGAGAGGGATTTGAAAAGTTTCAATGGGAATGGGAAGAATTGGGACAAAAATTGGAAAATTTTTCAGGGACTTTGAAAAAATTTCAACTGGAATTTTAGCCATTTTTTGACGTGAAATTGTAAACATGTGGACATGGATTTTGAAAATTCTAGAGAGAATTTTAAAAGCTTCAACAGAATTTCAACAATTTTGAGAGGGATTTGAAAAGTTTCAATGGGAATGGGAAGAATTGGGACAAAAATTGGAAAATTTTTAAGGGACTTTGAAAAAATTTCAACTGGAATTTTAGCCATTTTTTGACGTGAAATTGTAAACATGTGGACATGGATTTTGAAAATTCTAGAGAGAATTTTAAAAGCTTCAACAGAATTTCCACAATTTTGAGAGGGATTTGAAAAGTTTCAATGGGAATGGGAAGAATTGGGACAAAAATTGGAAAATTTTTAAGGGACTTTGAAAAAATTTCAACTGGAATTTTAGCAATTTTTTGACGTGAAATTGTAAACATGTTGAAGTGGATTTTGAAAATTCTAGAGAGAATTTTAAAAGCTTCAACAGAATTTCCACAATTTTGAGAGGGATTTGAAAAGTTTCAATGGGAATGGGAAGAATTGGGACAAAAATTGGAAAATTTTTCAGGGACTTTGAAAAAATTTCAACTGGAATTTTAGCCATTTTTTGACGTGAAATTGTAAACATGTGGACATGGATTTTGAAAATTCTAGAGAGAATTTTTAAAGCTTCAACAGAATTTCAACAATTTTGAGAGGGATTTGAAAAGTTTCAATGGGAATGGGAAGAATTGGGACAAAAATTGAAAATTTTTCAGGGACTTTGAAAAAATTTCAACTGGAATTTTAGCAATTTTTTGACGTGAAATTGTAAACATGTGGACATGGATTTTGAAAATTCTAGAGAGAATTTTAAAAGCTTCAACAGAATTTCAACAATTTTGAGAGGGATTTGAAAAGTTTCAATGGGAATGGGAAGAATTGGGACAAAAATTGGAAAATTTTTCAGGGACTTTGAAAAAATTTCAACTGGCATTTTAGCCATTTTTTGACGTGAAATTGTAAGCATGTGGACATGGATTTTGAAAATTCTAGAGAGAATTTTAAAAGCTTCAAGAGAATTTCAACAATTTTGAGAGGGATTTGAAAAGTTTCAATGGGAATGGGAAGAATTGGGACAAAAATTGGAAAATTTTTAAGGGACTTTGAAAAAATTTCAACTGGAATTTTAGCCATTTTTTGACGTGAAATTGTAAACATGTGGACATGGATTTTGAAAATTCTAGAGAGAATTTTAAAAGCTTCAACAGAATTTCAACAATTTTGAGAGGGATTTGAAAAGTTTCAATGGGAATGGGAAGAATTGGGACAAAAATTGGAAAATTTTTCAGGGACTTTGAAAAAATTTCAACTGGCATTTTAGCCATTTTTTGACGTGAAATTGTAAGCATGTGGACATGGATTTTGAAAATTCTAGAGAGAATTTTAAAAGCTTCAAGAGAATTTCAACAATTTTGAGAGGGATTTGAAAAGTTTCAATGGGAATGGGAAGAATTGGGACAAAAATTGGAAAATTTTTAAGGGACTTTGAAAAAATTTCAACTGGAATTTTAGCCATTTTTTGACGTGAAATTGTAAACATGTGGACATGGATTTTGAAAATTCTAGAGAGAATTTTAAAAGCTTCAACAGAATTTCAACAATTTTGAGAGGGATTTGAAAAGTTTCAATGGGAATGGGAAGAATTGGGACAAAAATTGGAAAATTTTTAAGGGACTTTGAAAAAATTGCAACTGGAATTTTAGCCATTTTTTGACGTGAAATTGTAAACATGTGGCCATGGATTTTGAAAATTCTAGAGAGAATTTTAAAAGCTTCAACAGAATTTCAACAATTTTGAGAGGGATTTGAAAAGTTTCAATGGGAATGGGAAGAATTGGGACAAAAATTGGAAAATTTTTAAGGGACTTTGAAAAAATTGCAACTGGAATTTTAGCCATTTTTTGACGTGAAATTGTAAACATGTGGACATGGATGTTTAAAATTCTAGAGAGAATTTTAAAAGCTTCAACAGAATTTCAACAATTTTGAGAGGGATTTGAAAAGTTTCAATGGGAATGGGAAGAATTGGGACAAAAATTGGAAAATTTTTAAGGGACTTTGAAAAAATTTCAACTGGAATTTTAGCCATTTTTTGACGTGAAATTGTAAACATGTGGACATGGATTTTGAAAATTCTAGAGAGAATTTTAAAAGCTTCAAGAGAATTTCAACAATTTTGAGAGGGATTTGAAAAGTTTCAATGGGAATGGGAAGAATTGGGACAAAAATTGGAAAATTTTTCAGGGACTTTGAAAAAATTTCAACTGGAATTTTAGCAATTTTTTGACGTGAAATTGTAAACATGTGGACATGGATTTTGAAAATTCTAGAGAGAATTTTAAAAGCTTCAACAGAATTTCAACAATTTTGAGAGGGATTTGAAAAGTTTCAATGGGAATGGGAAGAATTGGGACAAAAATTGGAAAATTTTTCAGGGACTTTGAAAAAATTTCAACTGGCATTTTAGCCATTTTTTGACGTGAAATTGTAAACATGTGGCCATGGATTTTGAAAATTCTAGAGAGAATTTTAAAAGCTTCAACAGAATTTCAACAATTTTGAGAGGGATTTGAAAAGTTTCAATGGGAATGGGAAGAATTGGGACAAAAATTGGAAAATTTTTCAGGGACTTTGAAAAAATTTCAACTGGAATTTTAGCCATTTTTTGACGTGAAATTGTAAACATGTGGACATGGATTTTGAAAATTCTAGAGAGAATTTTTAAAGCTTCAACAGAATTTCAACAATTTTGAGAGGGATTTGAAAAGTTTCAATGGGAATGGGAAGAATTGGGACAAAAATTGAAAATTTTTCAGGGACTTTGAAAAAATTTCAACTGGAATTTTAGCCATTTTTTGACGTGAAATTGTAAACATGTGGACATGGATTTTGAAAATTCTAGAGAGAATTTTAAAAGCTTCAACAGAATTTCAACAATTTTGAGAGGGATTTGAAAAGTTTCAATGGGAATGGGAAGAATTGGGACAAAAATTGGAAAATTTTTCAGGGACTTTGAAAAAATTTCAACTGGCATTTTAGCCATTTTTTGACGTGAAATTGTAAGCATGTGGCCATGGATTTTGAAAATTCTAGAGAGAATTTTAAAAGCTTCAAGAGAATTTCAACAATTTTGAGAGGGATTTGAAAAGTTTCAATGGGAATGGGAAGAATTGGGACAAAAATTGGAAAATTTTTAAGGGACTTTGAAAAAATTTCAACTGGAATTTTAGCCATTTTTTGACGTGAAATTGTAAACATGTGGACATGGATTTTGAAAATTCTAGAGAGAATTTTAAAAGCTTCAACAGAATTTCAACAATTTTGAGAGGGATTTGAAAAGTTTCATTGGGAATGGGAAGAATTGGGACAAAAATTGGAAAATTTTTCAGGGACTTTGAAAAAATTTCAACTGGCATTTTAGCCATTTTTTGACGTGAAATTGTAAGCATGTGGACATGGATTTTGAAAATTCTAGAGAGAATTTTAAAAGCTTCAAGAGAATTTCAACAATTTTGAGAGGGATTTGAAAAGTTTCAATGGGAATGGGAAGAATTGGGACAAAAATTGGAAAATTTTTCAGGGACTTTGAAAAAATTTCAACTGGAATTTTAGCCATTTTTTGACGTGAAATTGTAAACATGTGGACATGGATTTTGAAAATTCTAGAGAGAATTTTAAAAGCTTCAACAGAATTTCAACAATTTTGAGAGGGATTTGAAAAGTTTCAATGGGAATGGGAAGAATTGGGACAAAAATTGGAAAATTTTTAAGGGACTTTGAAAAAATTGCAACTGGAATTTTAGCCATTTTTTGACGTGAAATTGTAAACATGTGGCCATGGATTTTGAAAATTCTAGAGAGAATTTTAAAAGCTTCAACAGAATTTCAACAATTTTGAGAGGGATTTGAAAAGTTTCAATGGGAATGGGAAGAATTGGGACAAAAATTGGAAAATTTTTAAGGGACTTTGAAAAAATTGCAACTGGAATTTTAGCCATTTTTTGACGTGAAATTGTAAACATGTGGACATGGATGTTTAAAATTCTAGAGAGAATTTTAAAAGCTTCAAGAGAATTTCAACAATTTTGAGAGGGATTTGAAAAGTTTCAATGGGAATGGGAAGAATTGGGACAAAAATTGGAAAATTTTTCAGGGACTTTGAAAAAATTTCAACTGGAATTTTAGCCATTTTTTGACGTGAAATTGTAAACATGTGGACATGGATTTTGAAAATTCTAGAGAGAATTTTAAAAGCTTCAACAGAATTTCAACAATTTTGAGAGGGATTTGAAAAGTTTCAATGGGAATGGGAAGAATTGGGACAAAAATTGGAAAATTTTTCAGGGACTTTGAAAAAATTTCAACTGGCATTTTAGCCATTTTTTGACGTGAAATTGTAAGCATGTGGACATGGATTTTGAAAATTCTAGAGAGAATTTTAAAAGCTTCAAGAGAATTTCAACAATTTTGAGAGGGATTTGAAAAGTTTCAATGGGAATGGGAAGAATTGGGACAAAAATTGGAAAATTTTTAAGGGACTTTGAAAAAATTGCAACTGGAATTTTAGCCATTTTTTGACGTGAAATTGTAAACATGTGGACATGGATTTTGAAAATTCTAGAGAGAATTTTAAAAGCTTCAACAGAATTTCAACAATTTTGAGAGGGATTTGAAAAGTTTCAATGGGAATGGGAAGAATTGGGACAAAAATTGGAAAATTTTTAAGGGACTTTGAAAAAATTTCAACTGGAATTTTAGCCATTTTTTGACGTGAAATTGTAAACATGTGGACATGGATTTTGAAAATTCTAGAGAGAATTTTAAAAGCTTCAACAGAATTTCCACAATTTTGAGAGGGATTTGAAAAGTTTCAATGGGAATGGGAAGAATTGGGACAAAAATTGGAAAATTTTTAAGGGACTTTGAAAAAATTGCAACTGGAATTTTAGCCATTTTTTGACGTGAAATTGTAAACATGTGGACATGGATGTTTAAAATTCTAGAGAGAATTTTAAAAGCTTCAACAGAATTTCAACAATTTTGAGAGGGATTTGAAAAGTTTCAATGGGAATGGGAAGAATTGGGACAAAAATTGGAAAATTTTTAAGGGACTTTGAAAAAATTTCAACTGGAATTTTAGCCATTTTTTGACGTGAAATTGTAAACATGTGGACATGGATTTTGAAAATTCTAGAGAGAATTTTAAAAGCTTCAAGAGAATTTCAACAATTTTGAGAGGGATTTGAAAAGTTTCAATGGGAATGGGAAGAATTGGGACAAAAATTGGAAAATTTTTCAGGGACTTTGAAAAAATTTCAACTGGAATTTTAGCATTTTTTTTACGTGAAATTGTAAACATGTGGACATGGATTTTGAAAATTCTAGAGAGAATTTTAAAAGCTTCAACAGAATTTCAACAATTTTGAGAGGGATTTGAAAAGTTTCAATGGGAATGGGAAGAATTGGGACAAAAATTGGAAAATTTTTAAGGGACTTTGAAAAAATTGCAACTGGAATTTTAGCCATTTTTTGACGTGAAATTGTAAACATGTGGCCATGGATTTTGAAAATTCTAGAGAGAATTTTAAAAGCTTCAACAGAATTTCAACAATTTTGAGAGGGATTTGAAAAGTTTCAATGGGAATGGGAAGAATTGGGACAAAAATTGGAAAATTTTTAAGGGACTTTGAAAAAATTGCAACTGGAATTTTAGCCATTTTTTGACGTGAAATTGTAAACATGTGGACATGGATGTTTAAAATTCTAGAGAGAATTTTAAAAGCTTCAAGAGAATTTCAACAATTTTGAGAGGGATTTGAAAAGTTTCAATGGGAATGGGAAGAATTGGGACAAAAATTGGAAAATTTTTCAGGGACTTTGAAAAAATTTCAACTGGAATTTTAGCCATTTTTTGACGTGAAATTGTAAACATGTGGACATGGATTTTGAAAATTCTAGAGAGAATTTTAAAAGCTTCAACAGAATTTCAACAATTTTGAGAGGGATTTGAAAAGTTTCAATGGGAATGGGAAGAATTGGGACAAAAATTGGAAAATTTTTAAGGGACTTTGAAAAAATTTCAACTGGCATTTTAGCCATTTTTTGACGTGAAATTGTAAGCATGTGGACATGGATTTTGAAAATTCTAGAGAGAATTTTAAAAGCTTCAAGAGAATTTCAACAATTTTGAGAGGGATTTGAAAAGTTTCAATGGGAATGGGAAGAATTGGGACAAAAATTGGAAAATTTTTAAGGGACTTTGAAAAAATTGCAACTGGAATTTTAGCCATTTTTTGACGTGAAATTGTAAACATGTGGACATGGATTTTGAAAATTCTAGAGAGAATTTTAAAAGCTTCAACAGAATTTCAACAATTTTGAGAGGGATTTGAAAAGTTTCAATGGGAATGGGAAGAATTGGGACAAAAATTGGAAAATTTTTAAGGGACTTTGAAAAAATTTCAACTGGAATTTTAGCCATTTTTTGACGTGAAATTGTAAACATGTGGACATGGATTTTGAAAATTCTAGAGAGAATTTTAAAAGCTTCAACAGAATTTCCACAATTTTGAGAGGGATTTGAAAAGTTTCAATGGGAATGGGAAGAATTGGGACAAAAATTGGAAAATTTTTAAGGGACTTTGAAAAAATTGCAACTGGAATTTTAGCCATTTTTTGACGTGAAATTGTAAACATGTGGACATGGATGTTTAAAATTCTAGAGAGAATTTTAAAAGCTTCAACAGAATTTCAACAATTTTGAGAGGGATTTGAAAAGTTTCAATGGGAATGGGAAGAATTGGGACAAAAATTGGAAAATTTTTAAGGGACTTTGAAAAAATTTCAACTGGAATTTTAGCCATTTTTTGACGTGAAATTGTAAACATGTGGACATGGATTTTGAAAATTCTAGAGAGAATTTTAAAAGCTTCAAGAGAATTTCAACAATTTTGAGAGGGATTTGAAAAGTTTCAATGGGAATGGGAAGAATTGGGACAAAAATTGGAAAATTTTTCAGGGACTTTGAAAAAATTTCAACTGGAATTTTAGCATTTTTTTTACGTGAAATTGTAAACATGTGGACATGGATTTTGAAAATTCTAGAGAGAATTTTAAAAGCTTCAAGAGAATTTCAACAATTTTGAGAGGGATTTGAAAAGTTTCAATGGGAATGGGAAGAATTGGGACAAAAATTGGAAAATTTTTAAGGGACTTTGAAAAAATTTCAACTGGAATTTTAGCAATTTTTTTATGTGAAATTGTAAACATGTGGACATGGATTTTGAAAATTCTAGAGAGAATTTTAAAAGCTTCAAGAGATTTTCAACAATTTTGAGAGGGATTTGAAAAGTTTCAATGGGAATGGGAAGAATTGGGACAAAAATTGGAAAATTTTTCAGAGACTTTGAAAAAATTTCAACTGGAATTTTAGCCATTTTTTGACGTGAAATTGTAAGCATGTGGACATGGATTTTGAAAATTCTAGAGAGAATTTTAAAAGCTTCAAGAGAATTTCAACAATTTTGAGAGGGATTTGAAAAGTTTCAATGGGAATGGGAAGAATTGGGACAAAAATTGGAAAATTTTTCAGGGACTTTGAAAAAATTTCAACTGGAATTTTAGCCATTTTTTGACGTGAAATTGTAAACATGTGGACATGGATTTTGAAAATTCTAGAGAGAATTTTAAAAGCTTCAAGAGAATTTCAACAATTTTGAGAGGGATTTGAAAAGTTTCAATGGGAATGGGAAGAATTGGGACAAAAATTGGAAAATTATTAAGGGACTTTGAAAAAATTTCAACTGGAATTTTAGCCATTTTTTGACGTGAAATTGTAAACATGTGGACATGGATTTTGAAAATTCTAGAGAGAATTTTAAAAGCTTCAACAGAATTTCAACAATTTTGAGAGGGATTTGAAAAGATTCAATGGGAATGGGAAGAATTGGGACAAAAATAGGAAAATTTTTAAGGGACTTTGAAAAAATTGCAACTGGAATTTTAGCCATTTTTTGACGTGAAATTGTAAACATGTGGACATGGATGTTTAAAAATCTAGAGAGAATTTTAAAAGCTTCAACAGAATTTCAACAATTTTGAGAGGGATTTGAAAAGTTTCAATGGGAATGGGAAGAATTGGGACAAAAATTGGAAAATTTTTAAGGGACTTTGAAAAAATTTCAACTGGAATTTTAGCCATTTTTTGACGTGAAATTGTAAACATGTGGACATGGATTTTGAAAATTCTAGAGAGAATTTTAAAAGCTTCAAGAGAATTTCAACAATTTTGAGAGGGATTTGAAAAGTTTCAATGGGAATGGGAAGAATTGGGACAAAAATTGGAAAATTTTTCAGGGACTTTGAAAAAATTTCAACTGGAATTTTAGCAATTTTTTGACGTGAAATTGTAAACATGTGGACATGGATTTTGAAAATTCTAGAGAGAATTTTAAGAGCTTCAAGAGAATTTCAACAATTTTGAGAGGGATTTGAAAAGTTTCCATGGGAATGGGAAGAATTGGGAC
The DNA here is from genome assembly GCF_964273445.1 of Streptopelia decaocto. Taxonomy (NCBI): domain Eukaryota; kingdom Metazoa; phylum Chordata; class Aves; order Columbiformes; family Columbidae; genus Streptopelia; species Streptopelia decaocto. The sequence continues at coordinate 17,366 of NW_028116358.1, read as the reverse complement.
AAAAATTGGAAAATTTTTAAGGGACTTTGAAAAAATTTCAACTGGAATTTTAGCAATTTTTTTATGTGAAATTGTAAACATGTGGACATGGATTTTGAAAATTCTAGAGAGAATTTTAAAAGCTTCAAGAGATTTTCAACAATTTTGAGTGGGATTTGAAAAGTTTCAATGGGAATGGGAAGAATTGGGACAAAAATTGGAAAATTTTTCAGAGACTTTGAAAAAATTTCAACTGGAATTTTAGCCATTTTTTGACGTGAAATTGTAAACATGTGGACATGGATTTTGAAAATTCTAGAGAGAATTTTAAAAGCTTCAACAGAATTTCAACAATTTTGAGAGGGATTTGAAAAGTTTCAATGGGAATGGGAAGAATTGGGACAAAAATTGGAAAATTTTTCAGGGACTTTGAAAAAATTTCAACTGGAATTTTAGCCATTTTTTGACGTGAAATTGTAAACATGTGGACATGGATTTTGAAAATTCTAGAGAGAATTTTAAAAGCTTCAACAGAATTTCCACAATTTTGAGAGGGATTTGAAAAGATTCAATGGGAATGGGAAGAATTGGGACAAAAATTGGAAAATTTTTAAGGGACTTTGAAAAAATTTCAACTGGAATTTTAGCAATTTTTTGACGTGAAATTGTAAACATGTTGAAGTGGATTTTGAAAATTCTAGAGAGAATTTTAAAAGCTTCAACAGAATTTCAACAATTTTGAGAGGGATTTGAAAAGTTTCAATGGGAATGGGAAGAATTGGGACAAAAATTGGAAAATTTTTAAGGGACTTTGAAAAAATTTCAACTGGCATTTTAGCCATTTTTTGACGTGAAATTGTAAACATGTGGACATGGATTTTGAAAATTCTAGAGAGAATTTTAAAAGCTTCAACAGAATTTCAACAATTTTGAGAGGGATTTGAAAAGTTTCAATGGGAATGGGAAGAATTGGGACAAAAATTGGAAAATTTTTCAGAGACTTTGAAAAAATTTCAACTGGAATTTTAGCCATTTTTTGACGTGAAATTGTAAACATGTGGACATGGATTTTGAAAATTCTAGAGAGAATTTTAAAAGCTTCAACAGAATTTCAACAATTTTGAGAGGGATTTGAAAAGTTTCAATGGGAATGGGAAGAATTGGGACAAAAATTGGAAAATTTTTCAGGGACTTTGAAAAAATTTCAACTGGAATTTTAGCCATTTTTTGACGTGAAATTGTAAACATGTGGACATGGATTTTGAAAATTCTAGAGAGAATTTTAAAAGCTTCAACAGAATTTCCACAATTTTGAGAGGGATTTGAAAAGATTCAATGGGAATGGGAAGAATTGGGACAAAAATTGGAAAATTTTTAAGGGACTTTGAAAAAATTTCAACTGGAATTTTAGCAATTTTTTGACGTGAAATTGTAAACATGTTGAAGTGGATTTTGAAAATTCTAGAGAGAATTTTAAAAGCTTCAACAGAATTTCAACAATTTTGAGAGGGATTTGAAAAGTTTCAATGGGAATGGGAAGAATTGGGACAAAAATTGGAAAATTTTTCAGGGACTTTGAAAAAATTTCAACTGGCATTTTAGCCATTTTTTGACGTGAAATTGTAAACATGTGGACATGGATTTTGAAAATTCTAGAGAGAATTTTAAAAGCTTCAACAGAATTTCCACAATTTTGAGAGGGATTTGAAAAGTTTCAATGGGAATGGGAAGAATTGGGACAAAAATTGGAAAATTTTTAAGGGACTTTGAAAAAATTTCAACTGGAATTTTAGCAATTTTTTGACATGAAATTGTAAACATGTGGACATGGATTTTGAAAATTCTAGAGAGAATTTTAAAAGCTTCAAGAGAATTTCAACAATTTTGAGAGGGATTTGAAAAGTTTCAATGGGAATGGGAAGAATTGGGACAAAAATTGGAAAATTTTTCAGGGACTTTGAAAAAATTTCAACTGGAATTTTAGCATTTTTTTTACGTGAAATTGTAAACATGTGGACATGGATTTTGAAAATTCTAGAGAGAATTTTAAAAGCTTCAACAGAATTTCAACAATTTTGAGAGGGATTTGAAAAGTTTCAATGGGAATGGGAAGAATTGGGACAAAAATTGGAAAATTTTTAAGGGACTTTGAAAAAATTTCAACTGGAATTTTAGCAATTTTTTTATGTGAAATTGTAAACATGTGGACATGGATTTTGAAAATTCTAGAGAGAATTTTAAAAGCTTCAAGAGAATTTCAACAATTTTGAGAGGGATTTGAAAAGTTTCAATGGGAATGGGAAGAATTGGGACAAAAATTGGAAAATTTTTCAGGGACTTTGAAAAAATTTCAACTGGAATTTTAGCCATTTTTTGACGTGAAATTGTAAACATGTGGACATGGATTTTGAAAATTCTAGAGAGAATTTTAAAAGCTTCAACAGAATTTCCACAATTTTGAGAGGGATTTGAAAAGATTCAATGGGAATGGGAAGAATTGGGACAAAAATTGGAAAATTTTTAAGGGACTTTGAAAAAATTTCAACTGGAATTTTAGCAATTTTTTGACGTGAAATTGTAAACATGTTGAAGTGGATTTTGAAAATTCTAGAGAGAATTTTAAAAGCTTCAAGAGAATTTCAACAATTTTGAGAGGGATTTGAAAAGTTTCAATGGGAATGGGAAGAATTGGGACAAAAATTGGAAAATTTTTAAGGGACTTTGAAAAAATTTCAACTGGCATTTTAGCCATTTTTTGACGTGAAATTGTAAACATGTGGACATGGATTTTGAAAATTCTAGAGAGAATTTTAAAAGCTTCAAGAGAATTTCAACAATTTTGAGAGGGATTTGAAAAGTTTCAATGGGAATGGGAAGAATTGGGACAAAAATTGGAAAATTTTTAAGGGACTTTGAAAAAATTTCAACTGGAATTTTAGCAATTTTTTGACATGAAATTGTAAACATGTGGACATGGATTTTGAAAATTCTAGAGAGAATTTTAAAAGCTTCAAGAGAATTTCAACAATTTTGAGAGGGATTTGAAAAGTTTCAATGGGAATGGGAAGAATTGGGACAAAAATTGGAAAATTTTTCAGGGACTTTGAAAAAATTTCAACTGGAATTTTAGCATTTTTTTTACGTGAAATTGTAAACATGTGGACATGGATTTTGAAAATTCTAGAGAGAATTTTAAAAGCTTCAACAGAATTTCAACAATTTGGAGAGGGATTTGAAAAGTTTCAATGGGAATGGGAAGAATTGGGACAAAAATTGGAAAATTTTTAAGGGACTTTGAAAAAATTTCAACTGGAATTTTAGCAATTTTTTTATGTGAAATTGTAAACATGTGGACATGGATTTTGAAAATTCTAGAGAGAATTTTAAAAGCTTCAAGAGAATTTCAACAATTTTGAGAGGGATTTGAAAAGTTTCAATGGGAATGGGAAGAATTGGGGCAAAAATTGGAAAATTTTTCAGAGACTTTGAAAAAATTTCAACTGGAATTTTAGCCATTTTTTGACGTGAAATTGTAAACATGTGGACATGGATTTTGAAAATTCTAGAGAGAATTTTAAAAGCTTCAACAGAATTTCAACAATTTTGAGAGGGATTTGAAAAGTTTCAATGGGAATGGGAAGAATTGGGACAAAAATTGGAAAATTTTTAAGGGACTTTGAAAAAATTTCAACTGGAATTTTAGCAATTTTTTGACGTGAAATTGTAAACATGATGAAGTGGATTTTGAAAATTCTAGAGAGAATTTTAAAAGCTTCAACAGAATTTCAACAATTTTGGGAGGGATTTGAAAAGTTTCATTGGGAATGGGAAGAATTGGGACAAAAATTGGAAAATTTTTAAGGGACTTTGAAAAAATTTCAACTGGAATTTTAGCCATTTTTTGACGTGAAATTGTAAACATGTGGACATGGATTTTGAAAATTCTAGAGAGAATTTTAAAAGCTTCAACAGAATTTCAACAATTTTGAGAGGGATTTGAAAAGTTTCAATGGGAATGGGAAGAATTGGGACAAAAATTGGAAAATTTTTCAGGGACTTTGAAAAAATTTCAACTGGAATTTTAGCCATTTTTTGACGTGAAATTGTAAGCATGTGGACATGGATTTTGAAAATTCTAGAGAGAATTTTAAAAGCTTCAAGAGAATTTCAACAATTTTGAGAGGGATTTGAAAAGTTTCAATGGGAATGGGAAGAATTGGGACAAAAATTGGAAAATTTTTCAGGGACTTTGAAAAAATTTCAACTGGAATTTTAGCCATTTTTTGACGTGAAATTGTAAACATGTGGACATGGATTTTGAAAATTCTAGAGAGAATTTTAAAAGCTTCAACAGAATTTCAACAATTTTGAGAGGGATTTGAAAAGTTTCAATGGGAATGGGAAGAATTGGGACAAAAATTGGAAAATTTTTAAGGGACTTTGAAAAAATTTCAACTGGAATTTTAGCCATTTTTTGACGTGAAATTGTAAACATGTGGACATGGATTTTGAAAATTCTAGAGAGAATTTTAAAAGCTTCAACAGAATTTCCACAATTTTGAGAGGGATTTGAAAAGTTTCAATGGGAATGGGAAGAATTGGGACAAAAATTGGAAAATTTTTAAGGGACTTTGAAAAAATTGCAACTGGAATTTTAGCCATTTTTTGACGTGAAATTGTAAACATGTGGACATGGATGTTTAAAATTCTAGAGAGAATTTTAAAAGCTTCAACAGAATTTCAACAATTTTGAGAGGGATTTGAAAAGTTTCAATGGGAATGGGAAGAATTGGGACAAAAATTGGAAAATTTTTAAGGGACTTTGAAAAAATTTCAACTGGAATTTTAGCCATTTTTTGACGTGAAATTGTAAACATGTGGACATGGATTTTGAAAATTCTAGAGAGAATTTTAAAAGCTTCAAGAGAATTTCAACAATTTTGAGAGGGATTTGAAAAGTTTCAATGGGAATGGGAAGAATTGGGACAAAAATTGGAAAATTTTTCAGGGACTTTGAAAAAATTTCAACTGGAATTTTAGCATTTTTTTTACGTGAAATTGTAAACATGTGGACATGGATTTTTAAAATTCTAGAGAGAATTTTAAAAGTTTCAACAGAATTTCAACAATTTTGAGAGGGATTTGAAAAGTTTCAATGGGAATGGGAAGAATTGGGACAAAAATTGGAAAATTTTTAAGGGACTTTGAAAAAATTTCAACTGGAATTTTAGCAATTTTTTTATGTGAAATTGTAAACATGTGGACATGGATTTTGAAAATTCTAGAGAGAATTTTAAAAGCTTCAAGAGATTTTCAACAATTTTGAGAGGGATTTGAAAAGTTTCAATGGGAATGGGAAGAATTGGGGCAAAAATTTGAAAATTTTTCAGAGACTTTGAAAAAATTTCAACTGGAATTTTAGCCATTTTTTGACGTGAAATTGTAAACATGTGGACATGGATTTTGAAAATTCTGGAGAGAATTTTAAAAGCTTCAACAGAATTTCAACAATTTTGAGAGGGATTTGAAAAGTTTCAATGGGAATGGGAAGAATTGGGACAAAAATTGGAAAATTTTTAAGGGACTTTGAAAAAATTTCAACTGGAATTTTAGCCATTTTTTGACGTGAAATTGTAAACATGTGGACATGGATTTTGAAAATTCTAGAGAGAATTTTAAAAGCTTCAACAGAATTTCCACAATTTTGAGAGGGATTTGAAAAGATTCAATGGGAATGGGAAGAATTGGGACAAAAATTGGAAAATTTTTCAGGGACTTTGAAAAAATTTCAACTGGAATTTTAGCAATTTTTTGACGTGAAATTGTAAACATGTTGAAGTGGATTTTGAAAATTCTAGAGAGAATTTTAAAAGCTTCAACAGAATTTCAACAATTTTGAGAGGGATTTGAAAAGTTTCAATGGGAATGGGAAGAATTGGGACAAAAATTGGAAAATTTTTAAGGGACTTTGAAAAAATTGCAACTGGAATTTTAGCCATTTTTTGACGTGAAATTGTAAACATGTGGACATGGATGTTTAAAATTCTAGAGAGAATTTTAAAAGCTTCAACAGAATTTCAACAATTTTGAGAGGGATTTGAAAAGTTTCAATGGGAATGGGAAGAATTGGGACAAAAATTGGAAAATTTTTAAGGGACTTTGAAAAAATTTCAACTGGAATTTTAGCAATTTTTTGACATGAAATTGTAAACATGTGGACATGGATTTTGAAAATTCTAGAGAGAATTTTAAAAGCTTCAAGAGAATTTCAACAATTTTGAGAGGGATTTGAAAAGTTTCAATGGGAATGGGAAGAATTGGGACAAAAATTGGAAAATTTTTAAGGGACTTTGAAAAAATTTCAACTGGAATTTTAGCCATTTTTTGACGTGAAATTGTAAACATGTGGACATGGATTTTGAAAATTCTAGAGAGAATTTTAAAAGCTTCAAGAGAATTTCAACAATTTTGAGAGGGATTTGAAAAGTTTCAATGGGAATGGGAAGAATTGGGACAAAAATTGGAAAATTTTTAAGGGACTTTGAAAAAATTTCAACTGGAATTTTAGCAATTTTTTTATGTGAAATTGTAAACATGTGGACATGGATTTTGAAAATTCTAGAGAGAATTTTAAAAGCTTCAAGAGAATTTCAACAATTTTGAGAGGGATTTGAAAAGTTTCAATGGGAATGGGAAGAATTGGGACAAAAATTGGAAAATTTTTCAGGGACTTTGAAAAAATTTCAACTGGCATTTTAGCCATTTTTTGACGTGAAATTGTAAGCATGTGGACATGGATTTTGAAAATTCTAGAGAGAATTTTAAAAGCTTCAAGAGAATTTCAACAATTTTGAGAGGGATTTGAAAAGTTTCAATGGGAATGGGAAGAATTGGGACAAAAATTGGAAAATTTTTCAGGGACTTTGAAAAAATTTCAACTGGAATTTTAGCCATTTTTTGACGTGAAATTGTAAACATGTGGACATGGATTTTGAAAATTCTAGAGAGAATTTTAAAAGCTTCAACAGAATTTCAACAATTTTGAGAGGGATTTGAAAAGTTTCAATGGGAATGGGAAGAATTGGGACAAAAATTGGAAAATTTTTCAGGGACTTTGAAAAAATTTCAACTGGAATTTTAGCCATTTTTTGACGTGAAATTGTAAACATGTGGACATGGATTTTGAAAATTCTAGAGAGAATTTTAAAAGCTTCAACAGAATTTCCACAATTTTGAGAGGGATTTGAAAAGTTTCAATGGGAATGGGAAGAATTGGGACAAAAATTGGAAAATTTTTAAGGGACTTTGAAAAAATTGCAACTGGAATTTTAGCCATTTTTTGACGTGAAATTGTAAACATGTGGACATGGATGTTTAAAATTCTAGAGAGAATTTTAAAAGCTTCAACAGAATTTCAACAATTTTGAGAGGGATTTGAAAAGTTTCAATGGGAATGGGAAGAATTGGGACAAAAATTGGAAATTTTTTAAGGGACTTTGAAAAAATTTCAACTGGAATTTTAGCCATTTTTTGACGTGAAATTGTAAACATGTGGACATGGATTTTGAAAATTCTAGAGAGAATTTTAAAAGCTTCAAGAGAATTTCAACAATTTTGAGAGGGATTTGAAAAGTTTCAATGGGAATGGGAAGAATTGGGACAAAAATTGGAAAATTTTTCAGGGACTTTGAAAAAATTTCAACTGGAATTTTAGCCATTTTTTGACGTGAAATTGTAAACATGTGGACATGGATTTTGAAAATTCTAGAGAGAATTTTAAAAGCTTCAACAGAATTTCAACAATTTTGAGAGGGATTTGAAAAGTTTCAATGGGAATGGGAAGAATTGGGACAAAAATTGGAAAATTTTTAAGGGACTTTGAAAAAATTTCAACTGGAATTTTAGCCATTTTTTGACGTGAAATTGTAAACATGTGGACATGGATTTTGAAAATTCTAGAGAGAATTTTAAAAGCTTCAACAGAATTTCCACAATTTTGAGAGGGATTTGAAAAGTTTCAATGGGAATGGGAAGAATTGGGACAAAAATTGGAAAATTTTTCAGGGACTTTGAAAAAATTTCAACTGGCATTTTAGCCATTTTTTGACGTGAAATTGTAAGCATGTGGACATGGATTTTGAAAATTCTAGAGAGAATTTTAAAAGCTTCAAGAGAATTTCAACAATTTTGAGAGGGATTTGAAAAGTTTCCATGGGAATGGGAAGAATTGGGACAAAAATTGGAAAATTTTTCAGGGACTTTGAAAAAATTTCAACTGGAATTTTAGCCATTTTTTGACGTGAAATTGTAAACATGTGGACATGGATTTTGAAAATTCTAGAGAGAATTTTAAAAGCTTCAAGAGAATTTCAACAATTTTGAGAGGGATTTGAAAAGTTTCAATGGGAATGGGAAGAATTGGGACAAAAATTGGAAAATTTTTAAGGGACTTTGAAAAAATTTCAACTGGAATTTTAGCCATTTTTTGACGTGAAATTGTAAACATGTGGACATGGATTTTGAAAATTCTAGAGAGAATTTTAAAAGCTTCAACAGAATTTCCACAATTTTGAGAGGGATTTGAAAAGTTTCAATGGGAATGGGAAGAATTGGGACAAAAATTGGAAAATTTTTAAGGGACTTTGAAAAAATTGCAACTGGAATTTTAGCCATTTTTTGACGTGAAATTGTAAACATGTGGACATGGATGTTTAAAATTCTAGAGAGAATTTTAAAAGCTTCAACAGAATTTCAACAATTTTGAGAGGGATTTGAAAAGTTTCAATGGGAATGGGAAGAATTGGGACAAAAATTGGAAAATTTTTAAGGGACTTTGAAAAAATTTCAACTGGAATTTTAGCCATTTTTTGACGTGAAATTGTAAACATGTGGACATGGATTTTGAAAATTCTAGAGAGAATTTTAAAAGCTTCAAGAGAATTTCAACAATTTTGAGAGGGATTTGAAAAGTTTCAATGGGAATGGGAAGAATTGGGACAAAAATTGGAAAATTTTTCAGGGACTTTGAAAAAATTTCAACTGGAATTTTAGCATTTTTTTTACGTGAAATTGTAAACATGTGGACATGGATTTTGAAAATTCTAGAGAGAATTTTAAAAGCTTCAAGAGAATTTCAACAATTTTGAGAGGGATTTGAAAAGTTTCAATGGGAATGGGAAGAATTGGGACAAAAATTGGAAAATTTTTAAGGGACTTTGAAAAAATTTCAACTGGAATTTTAGCCATTTTTTGACGTGAAATTGTAAACATGTGGACATGGATTTTGAAAATTCTAGAGAGAATTTTAAAAGCTTCAACAGAATTTCAACAATTTTGAGAGGGATTTGAAAAGTTTCAATGGGAATGGGAAGAATTGGGACAAAAATTGGAAAATTTTTAAGGGACTTTGAAAAAATTTCAACTGGAATTTTAGCAATTTTTTTATGTGAAATTGTAAACATGTGGACATGGATTTTGAAAATTCTAGAGAGAATTTTAAAAGCTTCAAGAGAATTTCAACAATTTTGAGAGGGATTTGAAAAGTTTCAATGGGAATGGGAAGAATTGGGACAAAAATTGGAAAATTTTTCAGGGACTTTGAAAAAATTTCAACTGGCATTTTAGCCATTTTTTGACGTGAAATTGTAAGCATGTGGACATGGATTTTGAAAATTCTAGAGAGAATTTTAAAAGCTTCAAGAGAATTTCAACAATTTTGAGAGGGATTTGAAAAGTTTCAATGGGAATGGGAAGAATTGGGACAAAAATTGGAAAATTTTTCAGGGACTTTGAAAAAATTTCAACTGGAATTTTAGCCATTTTTTGACGTGAAATTGTAAACATGTGGACATGGATTTTGAAAATTCTAGAGAGAATTTTAAAAGCTTCAACAGAATTTCAACAATTTTGAGAGGGATTTGAAAAGTTTCAATGGGAATGGGAAGAATTGGGACAAAAATTGGAAAATTTTTCAGGGACTTTGAAAAAATTTCAACTGGAATTTTAGCCATTTTTTGACGTGAAATTGTAAACATGTGGACATGGATTTTGAAAATTCTAGAGAGAATTTTAAAAGCTTCAACAGAATTTCCACAATTTTGAGAGGGATTTGAAAAGTTTCAATGGGAATGGGAAGAATTGGGACAAAAATTGGAAAATTTTTAAGGGACTTTGAAAAAATTGCAACTGGAATTTTAGCCATTTTTTGACGTGAAATTGTAAACATGTGGACATGGATGTTTAAAATTCTAGAGAGAATTTTAAAAGCTTCAACAGAATTTCAACAATTTTGAGAGGGATTTGAAAAGTTTCAATGGGAATGGGAAGAATTGGGACAAAAATTGGAAATTTTTTAAGGGACTTTGAAAAAATTTCAACTGGAATTTTAGCCATTTTTTGACGTGAAATTGTAAACATGTGGACATGGATTTTGAAAATTCTAGAGAGAATTTTAAAAGCTTCAAGAGAATTTCAACAATTTTGAGAGGGATTTGAAAAGTTTCAATGGGAATGGGAAGAATTGGGACAAAAATTGGAAAATTTTTCAGGGACTTTGAAAAAATTTCAACTGGAATTTTAGCCATTTTTTGACGTGAAATTGTAAACATGTGGACATGGATTTTGAAAATTCTAGAGAGAATTTTAAAAGCTTCAACAGAATTTCAACAATTTTGAGAGGGATTTGAAAAGTTTCAATGGGAATGGGAAGAATTGGGACAAAAATTGGAAAATTTTTAAGGGACTTTGAAAAAATTTCAACTGGAATTTTAGCCATTTTTTGACGTGAAATTGTAAACATGTGGACATGGATTTTGAAAATTCTAGAGAGAATTTTAAAAGCTTCAACAGAATTTCCACAATTTTGAGAGGGATTTGAAAAGTTTCAATGGGAATGGGAAGAATTGGGACAAAAATTGGAAAATTTTTCAGGGACTTTGAAAAAATTTCAACTGGCATTTTAGCCATTTTTTGACGTGAAATTGTAAGCATGTGGACATGGATTTTGAAAATTCTAGAGAGAATTTTAAAAGCTTCAAGAGAATTTCAACAATTTTGAGAGGGATTTGAAAAGTTTCCATGGGAATGGGAAGAATTGGGACAAAAATTGGAAAATTTTTCAGGGACTTTGAAAAAATTTCAACTGGAATTTTAGCCATTTTTTGACGTGAAATTGTAAACATGTGGACATGGATTTTGAAAATTCTAGAGAGAATTTTAAAAGCTTCAAGAGAATTTCAACAATTTTGAGAGGGATTTGAAAAGTTTCAATGGGAATGGGAAGAATTGGGACAAAAATTGGAAAATTTTTAAGGGACTTTGAAAAAATTTCAACTGGAATTTTAGCCATTTTTTGACGTGAAATTGTAAACATGTGGACATGGATTTTGAAAATTCTAGAGAGAATTTTAAAAGCTTCAACAGAATTTCCACAATTTTGAGAGGGATTTGAAAAGTTTCAATGGGAATGGGAAGAATTGGGACAAAAATTGGAAAATTTTTAAGGGACTTTGAAAAAATTGCAACTGGAATTTTAGCCATTTTTTGACGTGAAATTGTAAACATGTGGACATGGATGTTTAAAATTCTAGAGAGAATTTTAAAAGCTTCAACAGAATTTCAACAATTTTGAGAGGGATTTGAAAAGTTTCAATGGGAATGGGAAGAATTGGGACAAAAATTGGAAAATTTTTAAGGGACTTTGAAAAAATTTCAACTGGAATTTTAGCCATTTTTTGACGTGAAATTGTAAACATGTGGACATGGATTTTGAAAATTCTAGAGAGAATTTTAAAAGCTTCAAGAGAATTTCAACAATTTTGAGAGGGATTTGAAAAGTTTCAATGGGAATGGGAAGAATTGGGACAAAAATTGGAAAATTTTTCAGGGACTTTGAAAAAATTTCAACTGGAATTTTAGCATTTTTTTTACGTGAAATTGTAAACATGTGGACATGGATTTTTAAAATTCTAGAGAGAATTTTAAAAGTTTCAACAGAATTTCAACAATTTTGAGAGGGATTTGAAAAGTTTCAATGGGAATGGGAAGAATTGGGACAAAAATTGGAAAATTTTTAAGGGACTTTGAAAAAATTTCAACTGGAATTTTAGCAATTTTTTTATGTGAAATTGTAAACATGTGGACATGGATTTTGAAAATTCTAGAGAGAATTTTAAAAGCTTCAAGAGATTTTCAACAATTTTGAGAGGGATTTGAAAAGTTTCAATGGGAATGGGAAGAATTGGGGCAAAAATTTAAAATTTTTCAGAGACTTTGAAAAAATTTCAACTGGAATTTTAGCCATTTTTTGACGTGAAATTGTAAACATGTGGACATGGATTTTGAAAATTCTGGAGAGAATTTTAAAAGCTTCAACAGAATTTCAACAATTTTGAGAGGGATTTGAAAAGTTTCAATGGGAATGGGAAGAATTGGGACAAAAATTGGAAAATTTTTAAGGGACTTTGAAAAAATTTCAACTGGAATTTTAGCCATTTTTTGACGTGAAATTGTAAACATGTGGACATGGATTTTGAAAATTCTAGAGAGAATTTTAAAAGCTTCAACAGAATTTCCACAATTTTGAGAGGGATTTGAAAAGATTCAATGGGAATGGGAAGAATTGGGACAAAAATTGGAAAATTTTTCAGGGACTTTGAAAAAATTTCAACTGGAATTTTAGCAATTTTTTGACGTGAAATTGTAAACATGTTGAAGTGGATTTTGAAAATTCTAGAGAGAATTTTAAAAGCTTCAACAGAATTTCAACAATTTTGAGAGGGATTTGAAAAGTTTCAATGGGAATGGGAAGAATTGGGACAAAAATTGGAAAATTTTTAAGGGACTTTGAAAAAATTGCAACTGGAATTTTAGCCATTTTTTGACGTGAAATTGTAAACATGTGGACATGGATGTTTAAAATTCTAGAGAGAATTTTAAAAGCTTCAACAGAATTTCAACAATTTTGAGAGGGATTTGAAAAGTTTCAATGGGAATGGGAAGAATTGGGACAAAAATTGGAAAATTTTTAAGGGACTTTGAAAAAATTTCAACTGGAATTTTAGCAATTTTTTGACATGAAATTGTAAACATGTGGACATGGATTTTGAAAATTCTAGAGAGAATTTTAAAAGCTTCAAGAGAATTTCAACAATTTTGAGAGGGATTTGAAAAGTTTCAATGGGAATGGGAAGAATTGGGACAAAAATTGGAAAATTTTTAAGGGACTTTGAAAAAATTTCAACTGGAATTTTAGCCATTTTTTGACGTGAAATTGTAAACATGTGGACATGGATTTTGAAAATTCTAGAGAGAATTTTAAAAGCTTCAACAGAATTTCAACAATTTTGAGAGGGATTTGAAAAGTTTCAATGGGAATGGGAAGAATTGGGACAAAAATTGGAAAATTTTTAAGGGACTTTGAAAAAATTTCAACTGGAATTTTAGCAATTTTTTTATGTGAAATTGTAAACATGTGGACATGGATTTTGAAAATTCTAGAGAGAATTTTAAAAGCTTCAAGAGAATTTCAACAATTTTGAGAGGGATTTGAAAAGTTTCAATGGGAATGGGAAGAATTGGGACAAAAATTGGAAAATTTTTCAGGGACTTTGAAAAAATTTCAACTGGCATTTTAGCCATTTTTTGACGTGAAATTGTAAGCATGTGGACATGGATTTTGAAAATTCTAGAGAGAATTTTAAAAGCTTCAAGAGAATTTCAACAATTTTGAGAGGGATTTGAAAAGTTTCAATGGGAATGGGAAGAATTGGGACAAAAATTGGAAAATTTTTCAGGGACTTTGAAAAAATTTCAACTGGAATTTTAGCCATTTTTTGACGTGAAATTGTAAACATGTGGACATGGATTTTGAAAATTCTAGAGAGAATTTTAAAAGCTTCAACAGAATTTCAACAATTTTGAGAGGGATTTGAAAAGTTTCAATGGGAATGGGAAGAATTGGGACAAAAATTGGAAAATTTTTCAGGGACTTTGAAAAAATTTCAACTGGAATTTTAGCCATTTTTTGACGTGAAATTGTAAACATGTGGACATGGATTTTGAAAATTCTAGAGAGAATTTTAAAAGCTTCAACAGAATTTCCACAATTTTGAGAGGGATTTGAAAAGTTTCAATGGGAATGGGAAGAATTGGGACAAAAATTGGAAAATTTTTAAGGGACTTTGAAAAAATTGCAACTGGAATTTTAGCCATTTTTTGACGTGAAATTGTAAACATGTGGACATGGATTTTGAAAATTCTAGAGAGAATTTTAAAAGCTTCAACAGAATTTCAACAATTTTGAGAGGGATTTGAAAAGTTTCAATGGGAATGGGAAGAATTGGGACAAAAATTGGAAATTTTTTAAGGGACTTTGAAAAAATTTCAACTGGAATTTTAGCCATTTTTTGACGTGAAATTGTAAACATGTGGACATGGATTTTGAAAATTCTAGAGAGAATTTTAAAAGCTTCAAGAGAATTTCAACAATTTTGAGAGGGATTTGAAAAGTTTCCATGGGAATGGGAAGAATTGGGACAAAAATTGGAAAATTTTTCAGGGACTTTGAAAAAATTTCAACTGGAATTTTAGCCATTTTTTGACGTGAAATTGTAAACATGTGGACATGGATTTTGAAAATTCTAGAGAGAATTTTAAAAGCTTCAACAGAATTTCAACAATTTTGAGAGGGATTTGAAAAGTTTCAATGGGAATGGGAAGAATTGGGACAAAAATTGGAAAATTTTTCAGGGACTTTGAAAAAATTTCAACTGGAATTTTAGCCATTTTTTGACGTGAAATTGTAAGCATGTGGACATGGATTTTGAAAATTCTAGAGAGAATTTTAAAAGCTTCAAGAGAATTTCAACAATTTTGAGAGGGATTTGAAAAGTTTCAATGGGAATGGGAAGAATTGGGACAAAAATTGGAAAATTTTTCAGGGACTTTGAAAAAATTTCAACTGGAATTTTAGCCATTTTTTGACGTGAAATTGTAAACATGTGGACATGGATTTTGAAAATTCTAGAGAGAATTTTAAAAGCTTCAACAGAATTTCAACAATTTTGAGAGGGATTTGAAAAGTTTCAATGGGAATGGGAAGAATTGGGACAAAAATTGGAAAATTTTTAAGGGACTTTGAAAAAATTTCAACTGGAATTTTAGCCATTTTTTGACGTGAAATTGTAAACATGTGGACATGGATTTTGAAAATTCTAGAGAGAATTTTAAAAGCTTCAAGAGAATTTCAACAATTTTGAGAGGGATTTGAAAAGTTTCAATGGGAATGGGAAGAATTGGGACAAAAATTGGAAAATTTTTCAGGGACTTTGAAAAAATTTCAACTGGAATTTTAGCATTTTTTTTACGTGAAATTGTAAACATGTGGACATGGATTTTTAAAATTCTAGAGAGAATTTTAAAAGTTTCAACAGAATTTCAACAATTTTGAGAGGGATTTGAAAAGTTTCAATGGGAATGGGAAGAATTGGGACAAAAATTGGAAAATTTTTAAGGGACTTTGAAAAAATTTCAACTGGAATTTTAGCAATTTTTTTATGTGAAATTGTAAACATGTGGACATGGATTTTGAAAATTCTAGAGAGAATTTTAAAAGCTTCAAGAGATTTTCAACAATTTTGAGAGGGATTTGAAAAGTTTCAATGGGAATGGGAAGAATTGGGGCAAAAATTTGAAAATTTTTCAGAGACTTTGAAAAAATTTCAACTGGAATTTTAGCCATTTTTTGACGTGAAATTGTAAACATGTGGACATGGATTTTGAAAATTCTGGAGAGAATTTTAAAAGCTTCAACAGAATTTCAACAATTTTGAGAGGGATTTGAAAAGTTTCAATGGGAATGGGAAGAATTGGGACAAAAATTGGAAAATTTTTAAGGGACTTTGAAAAAATTTCAACTGGAATTTTAGCCATTTTTTGACGTGAAATTGTAAACATGTGGACATGGATTTTGAAAATTCTAGAGAGAATTTTAAAAGCTTCAACAGAATTTCCACAATTTTGAGAGGGATTTGAAAAGATTCAATGGGAATGGGAAGAATTGGGACAAAAATTGGAAAATTTTTCAGGGACTTTGAAAAAATTTCAACTGGAATTTTAGCAATTTTTTGACGTGAAATTGTAAACATGTTGAAGTGGATTTTGAAAATTCTAGAGAGAATTTTAAAAGCTTCAACAGAATTTCAACAATTTTGAGAGGGATTTGAAAAGTTTCAATGGGAATGGGAAGAATTGGGACAAAAATTGGAAAATTTTTAAGGGACTTTGAAAAAATTGCAACTGGAATTTTAGCCATTTTTTGACGTGAAATTGTAAACATGTGGACATGGATGTTTAAAATTCTAGAGAGAATTTTAAAAGCTTCAACAGAATTTCAACAATTTTGAGAGGGATTTGAAAAGTTTCAATGGGAATGGGAAGAATTGGGACAAAAATTGGAAAATTTTTAAGGGACTTTGAAAAAATTTCAACTGGAATTTTAGCAATTTTTTGACATGAAATTGTAAACATGTGGACATGGATTTTGAAAATTCTAGAGAGAATTTTAAAAGCTTCAAGAGAATTTCAACAATTTTGAGAGGGATTTGAAAAGTTTCAATGGGAATGGGAAGAATTGGGACAAAAATTGGAAAATTTTTAAGGGACTTTGAAAAAATTTCAACTGGAATTTTAGCCATTTTTTGACGTGAAATTGTAAACATGTGGACATGGATTTTGAAAATTCTAGAGAGAATTTTAAAAGCTTCAACAGAATTTCAACAATTTTGAGAGGGATTTGAAAAGTTTCAATGGGAATGGGAAGAATTGGGACAAAAATTGGAAAATTTTTAAGGGACTTTGAAAAAATTTCAACTGGAATTTTAGCAATTTTTTTATGTGAAATTGTAAACATGTGGACATGGATTTTGAAAATTCTAGAGAGAATTTTAAAAGCTTCAACAGAATTTCAACAATTTTGAGAGGGATTTGAAAAGTTTCAATGGGAATGGGAAGAATTGGGACAAAAATTGGAAAATTTTTAAGGGACTTTGAAAAAATTTCAACTGGCATTTTAGCCATTTTTTGACGTGAAATTGTAAGCATGTGGACATGGATTTTGAAAATTCTAGAGAGAATTTTAAAAGCTTCAAGAGAATTTCAACAATTTTGAGAGGGATTTGAAAAGTTTCAATGGGAATGGGAAGAATTGGGACAAAAATTGGAAAATTTTTCAGGGACTTTGAAAAAATTTCAACTGGAATTTTAGCCATTTTTTGACGTGAAATTGTAAACATGTGGACATGGATTTTGAAAATTCTAGAGAGAATTTTAAAAGCTTCAACAGAATTTCAACAATTTTGAGAGGGATTTGAAAAGTTTCAATGGGAATG
>NW_028116359.1:0-36331 GCF_964273445.1 Streptopelia decaocto | reverse complement strand
AAGGGACTTTGAAAAAATTTCAACTGGAATTTTAGCATTTTTTTTACGTGAAATTTTAAACATGTGGCCATGGATTTTGAAAATTCTAGAGAGAATTTTAAAAGCTTCAAGAGAATTTCAACAATTTTGAGAGGGATTTGAAAAGTTTCAATGGGAATGGGAAGAATTGGGACAAAAATTGGAAAATTTTTCAGGGACTTTGAAAAAATTTCAACTGGAATTTTAGCAATTTTTTTATGTGAAATTGTAAACATGTGGCCATGGATTTTGAAAATTCTAGAGAGAATTTTAAAAGCTTCAAGAGAATTTCAACAATTTTGAGAGGGATTTGAAAAATTTCAATGGGAATGGGAAGAATTGGGACAAAAATTGGAAAATTTTTCAGGGTCTTTGAAAAAATTTCAACTGAATTTTAGCAATTTTTTGACTTGAAATTGTAAACATGTGGACATGGATTTTGAAATTCTAGAGAGAATTTTAAAAGCTTCAAGAGAATTTCAACAATTTTTAGAGGGATTTGAAAAGTTTCAATGGGAATGGGGAAGAATTGGGACAGAAATTGGAAAATTTTCAGGGACTTTGAAAAAATTTCAACTGGAATTTTAGCCATTTTTTGACGTGAAATTGTAAACATGTGGACATGGATTTTGAAAATTCTAGAGAGAATTTTAAAAGCTTCAACAGAATTTCAACAATTTTGAGAGGGATTTGAAAAGTTTCAATGGGAATGGGAAGAATTGGGACAAAAATTGGAAAATTTTTAAGGGACTTTGAAAAAATTTCAACTGGAATTTTAGCATTTTTTTTACGTGAAATTTTAAACATGTGGACATGGATTTTGAAAATTCTAGAGAGAATTTTAAAAGCTTCAAGAGAATTTCAACAATTTTTAGAGGGATTTGAAAAGTTTCAATGGGAATGGGAAGAATTGGGACAAAAATTGGAAAATTTTTAAGGGACTTTGAAAAAAATTTCAACTGGAATTTTAGCAATTTTTTTATGTGAAATTGTAAACATGTGGACATGGATTTTGAAAATTCTAGAGAGAATTTTAAAAGCTTCAAGAGAATTTCAACAATTTTGAGAGGGATTTGAAAAATTTCAATGGGAATGGGAAGAATTGGGACAAAAATTGGAAAATTTTTCATTGTCTTTGAAAAAATTTCAACTGGAATTTTAGCAATTTTTTGACGTGAAATTGTAAACATGTGGACATGGATTTTGAAAATTCTAGAGAGAATTTTAAAAGCTTTAACAGAATATCTACAATTTTGAGAGGGATTTGAAAAGTTTCAATGGGAATGGGAAGAATTGGGACAAAAATTGGAAAATTTTTAAGGGACTTTTGAAAAAATTTCAACTGGAATTTTAGCAATTTTTTTATGTGAAATTGTAAACATGTGGCCATGGATTTTGAAAATTCTAGAGAGAATTTTAAAAGCTTCAAGAGAATTTCAACAATTTTGAGAGGGATTTGAAAGTTTCAATGGGAATGGGAAGAATTGGGACAAAAATTGGAAAATTTTTAAGGGACTTTGAAAAAATTTCAACTGGAATTTTAGCAATTTTTTTATGTGAATTGTAAACATGTGGACATGGATTTTGAAAATTCTAGAGAGAATTTTAAAAGCTTCAAGAGAATTTCAACAATTTTGAGAGGGATTTGAAAAGTTTCAATGGGAATGGGAAGAATTGGGACAAAAATTGGAAAATTTTTAAGGGACTTTGAAAAAATTTCAACTGGAATTTTAGCCATTTTTTGACGTGAAATTGTAAACATGTGGCCATGGATTTTGAAAATTCTAGAGAGAATTTTAAAAGCTTCAACAGAATTTCCACAATTTTGAGAGGGATTTGAAAAGTTTCAATGGGAATGGGAAGAATTGGGACAAAAATTGGAAAATTTTTAAGGGACTTTGAAAAAATTTCAACTGGAATTTTAGCAATTTTTTTATGTGAAATTGTAAACATGTGGACATGGATTTTGAAAATTCTAGAGAGAATTTTAAAAGCTTCAACAGAATTTCAACAATTTTGAGAGGGATTTTGAAAAGTTTCAATGGGAATGGGAAGAATTGGGCCAAAAATTGGAAAATTTTTAAGGACTTTGAAAAAAATTTCAACTGGAATTTTAGCAATTTTTTACGTGAAATTGTAAACATGTGGCCATGGATTTTGAAAATTCTAGAGAGAATTTTAAAAGTTTCAACAGAATTTCAACAATTTTGAAAGGGATTGAAAAGTTTCAATGGGAATGGGAAGAATTGGGACAAAAATTGGAAAATTTTTCAGGGACTTTGAAAAAATTTCAACTGGAATTTTAGCCATTTTTTGACGTGAAATTGTAAACATGTGGACATGGATTTTGAAAATTCTAGAGAGAATTTTAAAAGCTTCAACAGAATTTCAACAATTTTGAGAGGGATTTGAAAAATTTCAATGGGAATGGGAAGAATTGGGACAAAAATTGGAAAATTTTTCAGGGACTTTGAAAAAATTTCAACTGGAATTTTAGCAATTGTTTGACGTGAAATTGTAAACATGTGGCCATGGATTTTGAAAATTCTAGAGAGAATTTTAAAAGCTTTAACAGAATATCTACAATTTTGAGAGGGATTTGAAAAGTTTCAATGGGAATGGGAAGAATTGGGACAAAAATTGGAAAATTTTTAAGGGACTTTGAAAAAATTTCAACTGGAATTTAGCATTTTTTTTACGTGAAATTGTAAACATGTGGACATGGATTTTGAAAATTCTAGAGAGAATTTTAAAAGCTTCAAGAGAATTTCAACAATTTTGAGAGGGATTTGAAAAGTTTCAATGGGAATGGGAAGAATTGGGACAAAAATTGGAAAATTTTTCAGGGACTTTGAAACAATTTCAACTGAATTTTAGCCATTTTTTGACGTGAAATTGTAAACATGTGGACATGGATTTTGAAAATTCTAGAGAGAATTTTAAAAGCTTCAACAGAATTTCAACAATTTGAGAGGGATTTGAAAAGTTTCAATGGGAATGGGAAGAATTGGGACAAAAATTGGAAAATTTTTAAGGGACTTTGAAAAAATTTCAACTGGAATTTTAGCATTTTTTTTACGTGAAATTTTAAACATGTGGACATGGATTTTGAAAATTCTAGAGAGAATTTTAAAAGCTTCAAGAGAATTTCAACAATTTTGAGAGGGATTTGAAAAGTTTCAATGGGAATGGGAAGAATTGGGACAAAAATTGGAAAATTTTTCAGGGACTTTGAAAAAATTTCAACTGGAATTTTAGCAATTTTTTTACGTGAAATTGTAAACATGTGGACATGGATTTTGAAAATTCTAGAGAGAATTTTAAAAGCTTCAACAGAATTTCAACAATTTTGAAAGGGATTTGAAAAGTTTCAATGGGAATGGGAAGAATTGGGACAAAAATTGGAAAATTTTTAAGGGACTTTGAAAAAATTTCAACTGGAATTTTAGCCATTTTTTGACGTGAAATTTTAAACATGTGGACATGGATTTTGAAAATTCTAGAGAGAATTTTAAAAGCTTCAAGAGAATTTCAACAATTTTGAGAGGGATTTGAAAAGTTTCAATGGGAATGGGAAGAATTGGGACAAAAATTGGAAAATTTTTCAGGGACTTTGAAAAAATTTCAACTGGAATTTTAGCAATTTTTTTATGTGAAATTGTAAACATGTGGCCATGGATTTTGAAAATTCTAGAGAGAATTTTAAAAGCTTCAAGAGAATTTCAACAATTTTGAGAGGGATTTGAAAAATTTCAATGGGAATGGGAAGAATTGGGACAAAAATTGGAAAATTTTTCAGGGTCTTTGAAAAAATTTCAACTGGAATTTTCGCCATTTTTTGACGTGAAATTGTAAACATGTGGACATGGATTTTGAAAATTCTAGAGAGAATTTTAAAAGCTTTAACAGAATATCTACAATTTTGAGAGGGATTTGAAGAGTTTCAATGGGAATGGGAAGAATTGGGACAAAAATTGGAAAATTTTTAAGGGACTTTGAAAAAATTTCAACTGGAATTTTAGCAATTTTTTTATGTGAAATTGTAAACATGTGGACATGGATTTTGAAAATTCTAGAGAGAATTTTAAAAGCTTCAAGAGAATTTCAACAATTTTTAGAGGGATTTGAAAAGTTTCAATGGGAATGGGAAGAATTGGGACAAAAATTGGAAAATTTTTCAGGGACTTTGAAAAAATTTCAACTGGAATTTTAGCAATTTTTTTATGTGAAATTGTAAACATGTGGCCATGGATTTTGAAAATTCTAGAGAGAATTTTAAAAGCTTCAAGAGAATTTCAACAATTTTGAGAGGGATTTGAAAAATTTCAATGGGAATGGGAAGAATTGGGACAAAAATTGGAAAATTTTTCAGGGTCTTTGAAAAAATTTCAACTGGAATTTTAGCAATTTTTTGACGTGAAATTGTAAACATGTGGACATGGATTTTGAAAATTCTAGAGAGAATTTTAAAAGCTTTAACAGAATATCTACAATTTTGAGAGGGATTTGAAAAGTTTCAATGGGAATGGGAAGAATTGGGACAAAAATTGGAAAATTTTTCAGGGACTTTGAAAAAATTTCAACTGGAATTTTAGCCATTTTCTGACGTGAAATTGTAAACATGTGGACATGGATTTTGAAAATTCTAGAGAGAATTTTAAAAGCTTCAACAGAATTTCAACAATTTTGAGAGGGATTTGAAAAGTTTCAATGGGAATGGGAAGAATTGGGACAAAAATTGGAAAATTTTTAAGGGACTTTGAAAAAATTTCAACTGGAATTTTAGCCATTTTTTGACGTGAAATTGTAAACATGTGGACATGGATTTTGAAAATTCTAGAGAGAATTTTAAAAGCTTCAAGAGAATTTCAACAATTTTTAGAGGGATTTGAAAAGTTTCAATGGGAATGGGAAGAATTGGGACAAAAATTGGAAAATTTTTAAGGGACTTTGAAAAAATTTCAACTGGAATTTTAGCATTTTTTTTACGTGAAATTTTAAACATGTGGCCATGGATTTTGAAAATTCTAGAGAGAATTTTAAAAGCTTCAAGAGAATTTCAACAATTTTGAGAGGGATTTGAAAAGTTTCAATGGGAATGGGAAGAATTGGGACAAAAATTGGAAAATTTTTCAGGGACTTTGAAAAAATTTCAACTGGAATTTTAGCAATTTTTTTATGTGAAATTGTAAACATGTGGCCATGGATTTTGAAAATTCTAGAGAGAATTTTAAAAGCTTCAAGAGAATTTCAACAATTTTGAGAGGGATTTGAAAAATTTCAATGGGAATGGGAAGAATTGGGACAAAAATTGGAAAATTTTTCAGGGTCTTTGAAAAAATTTCAACTGGAATTTTAGCAATTTTTTGACGTGAAATTGTAAACATGTGGACATGGATTTTGAAAATTCTAGAGAGAATTTTAAAAGCTTCAAGAGAATTTCAACAATTTTTAGAGGGATTTGAAAAGTTTCAATGGGAATGGGAAGAATTGGGACAGAAATTGGAAAATTTTTCAGGGACTTTGAAAAAATTTCAACTGGAATTTTAGCCATTTTTTGACGTGAAATTGTAAACATGTGGACATGGATTTTGAAAATTCTAGAGAGAATTTTAAAAGCTTCAACAGAATTTCAACAATTTTGAGAGGGATTTGAAAAGTTTCAATGGGAATGGGAAGAATTGGGACAAAAATTGGAAAATTTTTAAGGGACTTTGAAAAAATTTCAACTGGAATTTTAGCATTTTTTTTACGTGAAATTTTAAACATGTGGACATGGATTTTGAAAATTCTAGAGAGAATTTTAAAAGCTTCAAGAGAATTTCAACAATTTTTAGAGGGATTTGAAAAGTTTCAATGGGAATGGGAAGAATTGGGACAAAAATTGGAAAATTTTTAAGGGACTTTGAAAAAATTTCAACTGGAATTTTAGCAATTTTTTTATGTGAAATTGTAAACATGTGGACATGGATTTTGAAAATTCTAGAGAGAATTTTAAAAGCTTCAAGAGAATTTCAACAATTTTGAGAGGGATTTGAAAAATTTCAATGGGAATGGGAAGAATTGGGACAAAAATTGGAAAATTTTTCAGGGTCTTTGAAAAAATTTCAACTGGAATTTTAGCAATTTTTTGACGTGAAATTGTAAACATGTGGACATGGATTTTGAAAATTCTAGAGAGAATTTTAAAAGCTTTAACAGAATATCTACAATTTTGAGAGGGATTTGAAAAGTTTCAATGGGAATGGGAAGAATTGGGACAAAAATTGGAAAATTTTTAAGGGACTTTGAAAAAATTTCAACTGGAATTTTAGCAATTTTTTTATGTGAAATTGTAAACATGTGGACATGGATTTTGAAAATTCTAGAGAGAATTTTAAAAGCTTCAAGAGAATTTCAACAATTTTGAGAGGGATTTGAAAAGTTTCAATGGGAATGGGAAGAATTGGGACAAAAATTGGAAAATTTTTAAGGGACTTTGAAAAAATTTCAACTGGAATTTTAGCAATTTTTTTATGTGAAATTGTAAACATGTGGACATGGATTTTGAAAATTCTAGAGAGAATTTTAAAAGCTTCAAGAGAATTTCAACAATTTTGAGAGGGATTTGAAAAGTTTCAATGGGAATGGGAAGAATTGGGACAAAAATTGGAAAATTTTTAAGGGACTTTGAAAAAATTTCAACTGGAATTTTAGCCATTTTTTGACGTGAAATTGTAAACATGTGGCCATGGATTTTGAAAATTCTAGAGAGAATTTTAAAAGCTTCAACAGAATTTCCACAATTTTGAGAGGGATTTGAAAAGTTTCAATGGGAATGGGAAGAATTGGGACAAAAATTGGAAAATTTTTAAGGGACTTTGAAAAAATTTCAACTGGAATTTTAGCAATTTTTTTATGTGAAATTGTAAACATGTGGACATGGATTTTGAAAATTCTAGAGAGAATTTTAAAAGCTTCAAGAGAATTTCCACAATTTTGAGAGGGATTTGAAAAGTTTCAATGGGAATGGGAAGAATTGGGACAAAAATTGGAAAATTTTTAAGGGACTTTGAAAAAATTTCAACTGGAATTTTAGCAATTTTTTTATGTGAAATTGTAAAACATGTGGCCATGGATTTTGAAAATTCTAGAGAGAATTTTAAAAGCTTCAACAGAATTTCAACATTTTGAGAGGGATTTGAAAAGTTTCAATGGGAATGGGAAGAATTGGGACAAAAATTGGAAAATTTTTAAGGGACTTTGAAAAAATTTCAACTGGCATTTTAGCCATTTTTTGACGTGAAATTGTAAACATGTGGACATGGATTTTGAAAATTCTAGAGAGAATTTTAAAAGCTTCAAGAGAATTTCAACAATTTTTAGAGGGATTTGAAAAGTTTCAATGGGAATGGGAAGAATTGGGACAAAAATTGGAAAATTTTTAAGGGACTTTGAAAAAATTTCAACTGGAATTTTAGCATTTTTTTAACGTGAAATTTTAAACATGTGGACATGGATTTTGAAAATTCTAGAGAGAATTTTAAAAGCTTCAAGAGAATTTCAACAATTTTTAGAGGGATTTGAAAAGTTTCAATGGGAATGGGAAGAATTGGGACAAAAATTGGAAAATTTTTCAGGGACTTTGAAAAAATTTCAACTGGAATTTTAGCAATTTTTTTATGTGAAATTGTAAACATGTGGCCATGGATTTTGAAAATTCTAGAGAGAATTTTAAAAGCTTTAACAGAATATCTACAATTTTGAGAGGGATTTGAAAAGTTTCAATGGGAATGGGAAGAATTGGGACAAAAATTGGAAAATTTTTAAGGGACTTTGAAAAAATTTCAACTGGAATTTTAGCAATTTTTTTATGTGAAATTGTAAACATGTGGACATGGATTTTGAAAATTCTAGAGAGAATTTTAAAAGCTTCAAGAGAATTTCAACAATTTTGAGAGGGATTTGAAAAGTTTCAATGGGAATGGGAAGAATTGGGACAAAAATTGGAAAATTTTTCAGGGACTTTGAAAAAATTTCAACTGGAATTTTAGCCATTTTTTGACGTGAAATTGTAAACATGTGGACATGGATTTTGAAAATTCTAGAGAGAATTTTAAAAGCTTCAACAGAATTTCAACAATTTTGAGAGGGATTTGAAAAGTTTCAATGGGAATGGGAAGAATTGGGACAAAAATTGGAAAATTTTTAAGGGACTTTGAAAAAATTTCAACTGGAATTTTAGCAATTTTTTTATGTGAAATTGTAAACATGTGGACATGGATTTTGAAAATTCTAGAGAGAATTTTAAAAGCTTCAACAGAATTTCAACAATTTTGAGAGGGATTTGAAAAGTTTCAATGGGAATGGGAAGAATTGGGACAAAAATTGGAAAATTTTTAAGGGACTTTGAAAAATTTCAACTGGAATTTTAGCAATTTTTTTATGTGAAATTGTAAACATGTGGACATGGATTTTGAAAATTCTAGAGAGAATTTTAAAAGCTTCAACAGAATTTCAACAATTTTGAGAGGGATTTGAAAAGTTTCAATGGGAATGGGAAGAATTGGGACAAAAATTGGAAAATTTTTAAGGGACTTTGAAAAAATTTCAACTGGAATTTTAGCCATTTTTTGACGTGAAATTGTAAACATGTGGACATGGATTTTGAAAATTCTAGAGAGAATTTTAAAAGCTTCAACAGAATTTCAACAATTTTGAGAGGGATTTGAAAAGTTTCAATGGGAATGGGAAGAATTGGGACAAAAATTGGAAAATTTTTCAGGGACTTTGAAAAAATTTCAACTGGCATTTTAGCAATTTTTTTATGTGAAATTGTAAACATGTGGACATGGATTTTGAAAATTCTAGAGAGAATTTTAAAAGCTTCTACAGAATTTCCACAATTTTGAGAGGGATTTGAAAAGTTTCAATGGGAATAGGAAGAATTGGGACAAAAATTGGAAAATTTTTAAGGGACTTTGAAAAAATTTCAACTGGAATTTTAGCCATTTTTTGACGTGAAATTGTAAACATGTGGACATGGATTTTGAAAATTCTAGAGAGAATTTTAAAAGCTTCAAGAGAATTTCAACAATTTTGAGAGGGATTTGAAAAGTTTCAATGGGAATGGGAAGAATTGGGACAAAAATTGGAAAATTTTTAAGGGACTTTGAAAAAATTTCAACTGGAATTTTAGCCATTTTTTGACGTGAAATTGTAAACATGTGGACATGGATTTTGAAAATTCTAGAGAGAATTTTAAAAGCTTCAAGAGAATTTCAACAATTTTGAGAGGGATTTGAAAAGTTTCAATGGGAATGGGAAGAATTGGGACAAAAATTGGAAAATTTTTAAGGGACTTTGAAAAAATTTCAACTGGAATTTTAGCAATTTTTTGACGTGAAATTGTAAACATGTGGACATGGATTTTGAAAATTCTAGAGAGAATTTTAAAAGCTTCAAGAGAATTTCAACAATTTTGAGAGGGATTTGAAAAGTTTCAATGGGAATGGGAAGAATTGGGACAAAAATTGGAAAATTTTTAAGGGACTTTGAAAAAATTTCAACTGGAATTTTAGCATTTTTTTTACGTGAAATTTTAAACATGTGGCCATGGATTTTGAAAATTCTAGAGAGAATTTTAAAAGCTTCAAGAGAATTTCAACAATTTTGAGAGGGATTTGAAAAGTTTCAATGGGAATGGGAAGAATTGGGACAAAAATTGGAAAATTTTTCAGGGACTTTGAAAAAATTTCAACTGGAATTTTAGCAATTTTTTTATGTGAAATTGTAAACATGTGGCCATGGATTTTGAAAATTCTAGAGAGAATTTTAAAAGCTTCAAGAGAATTTCAACAATTTTGAGAGGGATTTGAAAAATTTCAATGGGAATGGGAAGAATTGGGACAAAAATTGGAAAATTTTTCAGGGTCTTTGAAAAAATTTCAACTGGAATTTTAGCAATTTTTTGACGTGAAATTGTAAACATGTGGACATGGATTTTGAAAATTCTAGAGAGAATTTTAAAAGCTTCAAGAGAATTTCAACAATTTTTAGAGGGATTTGAAAAGTTTCAATGGGAATGGGAAGAATTGGGACAGAAATTGGAAAATTTTTCAGGGACTTTGAAAAAATTTCAACTGGAATTTTAGCCATTTTTTGACGTGAAATTGTAAACATGTGGACATGGATTTTGAAAATTCTAGAGAGAATTTTAAAAGCTTCAACAGAATTTCAACAATTTTGAGAGGGATTTGAAAAGTTTCAATGGGAATGGGAAGAATTGGGACAAAAATTGGAAAATTTTTAAGGGACTTTGAAAAAATTTCAACTGGAATTTTAGCATTTTTTTTACGTGAAATTTTAAACATGTGGACATGGATTTTGAAAATTCTAGAGAGAATTTTAAAAGCTTCAAGAGAATTTCAACAATTTTTAGAGGGATTTGAAAAGTTTCAATGGGAATGGGAAGAATTGGGACAAAAATTGGAAAATTTTTAAGGGACTTTGAAAAAATTTCAACTGGAATTTTAGCAATTTTTTTATGTGAAATTGTAAACATGTGGACATGGATTTTGAAAATTCTAGAGAGAATTTTAAAAGCTTCAAGAGAATTTCAACAATTTTGAGAGGGATTTGAAAAATTTCAATGGGAATGGGAAGAATTGGGACAAAAATTGGAAAATTTTTCATTGTCTTTGAAAAAATTTCAACTGGAATTTTAGCAATTTTTTGACGTGAAATTGTAAACATGTGGACATGGATTTTGAAAATTCTAGAGAGAATTTTAAAAGCTTCAACAGAATTTCAACAATTTTGAGAGGGATTTGAAAAGTTTCAATGGGAATGGGAAGAATTGGGACAAAAATTGGAAAATTTTTAAGGGACTTTGAAAAAATTTCAACTGGAATTTTAGCAATTTTTTTATGTGAAATTGTAAACATGTGGACATGGATTTTGAAAATTCTAGAGAGAATTTTAAAAGCTTCAAGAGAATTTCAACAATTTTGAGAGGGATTTGAAAAGTTTCAATGGGAATGGGAAGAATTGGGACAAAAATTGGAAAATTTTTAAGGGACTTTGAAAAAATTTCAACTGGAATTTTAGCAATTTTTTTATGTGAAATTGTAAACATGTGGACATGGATTTTGAAAATTCTAGAGAGAATTTTAAAAGCTTCAAGAGAATTTCAACAATTTTGAGAGGGATTTGAAAAGTTTCAATGGGAATGGGAAGAATTGGGACAAAAATTGGAAAATTTTTAAGGGACTTTGAAAAAATTTCAACTGGAATTTTAGCCATTTTTTGACGTGAAATTGTAAACATGTGGCCATGGATTTTGAAAATTCTAGAGAGAATTTTAAAAGCTTCAACAGAATTTCCACAATTTTGAGAGGGATTTGAAAAGTTTCAATGGGAATGGGAAGAATTGGGACAAAAATTGGAAAATTTTTAAGGGACTTTGAAAAAATTTCAACTGGAATTTTAGCAATTTTTTTATGTGAAATTGTAAACATGTGGACATGGATTTTGAAAATTCTAGAGAGAATTTTAAAAGCTTCAACAGAATTTCAACAATTTTGAGAGGGATTTGAAAAGTTTCAATGGGAATGGGAAGAATTGGGCCAAAAATTGGAAAATTTTTAAGGGACTTTGAAAAAATTTCAACTGGAATTTTAGCAATTTTTTACGTGAAATTGTAAACATGTGGCCATGGATTTTGAAAATTCTAGAGAGAATTTTAAAAGTTTCAACAGAATTTCAACAATTTTGAAAGGGATTTGAAAAGTTTCAATGGGAATGGGAAGAATTGGGACAAAAATTGGAAAATTTTTCAGGGACTTTGAAAAAATTTCAACTGGAATTTTAGCCATTTTTTGACGTGAAATTGTAAACATGTGGACATGGATTTTGAAAATTCTAGAGAGAATTTAAAAGCTTCAACAGAATTTCAACAATTTTGAGAGGGATTTGAAAAATTTCAATGGGAATGGGAAGAATTGGGACAAAAATTGGAAAATTTTTCAGGGACTTTGAAAAAATTTCAACTGGAATTTTAGCAATTGTTTGACGTGAAATTGTAAACATGTGGCCATGGATTTTGAAAATTCTAGAGAGAATTTTAAAAGCTTTAACAGAATATCTACAATTTTGAGAGGGATTTGAAAAGTTTCAATGGGAATGGGAAGAATTGGGACAAAAATTGGAAAATTTTTAAGGGACTTTGAAAAAATTTCAACTGGAATTTTAGCATTTTTTTTACGTGAAATTGTAAACATGTGGACATGGATTTTGAAAATTCTAGAGAGAATTTTAAAAGCTTCAAGAGAATTTCAACAATTTTGAGAGGGATTTGAAAAGTTTCAATGGGAATGGGAAGAATTGGGCCAAAAATTGGAAAATTTTTCAGGGACTTTGAAACAATTTCAACTGGAATTTTAGCCATTTTTTGACGTGAAATTGTAAACATGTGGACATGGATTTTGAAAATTCTAGAGAGAATTTTAAAAGCTTCAACAGAATTTCAACAATTTTGAGAGGGATTTGAAAAGTTTCAATGGGAATGGGAAGAATTGGGACAAAAATTGGAAAATTTTTAAGGGACTTTGAAAAATTTCAACTGGAATTTTAGCATTTTTTTACGTGAAATTTTAAACATGTGGACATGGATTTTGAAAATTCTAGAGAGAATTTTAAAAGCTTCAAGAGAATTTCAACAATTTTGAGAGGGATTTGAAAAGTTTCAATGGGAATGGGAAGAATTGGGACAAAATTGGAAAATTTTTCAGGGACTTTGAAAAAATTTCAACTGGAATTTTAGCAATTTTTTTACGTGAAATTGTAAACATGTGGACATGGATTTTGAAAATTCTAGAGAGAATTTTAAAAGCTTCAACAGAATTTCACAATTTTGAAAGGGATTTGAAAAGTTTCAATGGGAATGGGAAGAATTGGGACAAAAATTGGAAAATTTTTAAGGGACTTTGAAAAAATTTCAACTGGAATTTTAGCCATTTTTTGACGTGAAATTTTAACATGTGGACATGGATTTTGAAAATTCTAGAGAGAATTTTAAAAGCTTCAAGAGAATTTCAACAATTTTGAGAGGGATTTGAAAAGTTTCAATGGGAATGGGAAGAATTGGGACAAAAATTGGAAAATTTTTCAGGGACTTTGAAAAAATTTCAACTGGAATTTTAGCAATTTTTTTATGTGAAATTGTAAACATGTGGCCATGGATTTTGAAAATTCTAGAGAGAATTTTAAAAGCTTCAAGAGAATTTCAACAATTTTGAGAGGGATTTGAAAAATTTCAATGGGAATGGGAAGAATTGGACAAAAATTGGAAAATTTTTCAGGGTCTTTGAAAAAATTTCAACTGGAATTTTCGCCATTTTTTTATGTGAAATTGTAAACATGTGGACATGGATTTTGAAAATTCTAGAGAGAATTTTAAAAGCTTTAACAGAATATCTACAATTTTGAGAGGGATTTGAAGAGTTTCAATGGGAATGGGAAGAATTGGGACAAAAATTGGAAAATTTTTAAGGGACTTTGAAAAAATTTCAACTGGAATTTTAGCAATTTTTTTATGTGAAATTGTAAACATGTGGACATGGATTTTGAAAATTCTAGAGAGAATTTTAAAAGCTTCAAGAGAATTTCAACAATTTTGAGAGGGATTTGAAAAGTTTCAATGGGAATGGGAAGAATTGGGACAAAAATTGGAAAATTTTTCAGGGACTTTGAAAAAATTTCAACTGTAATTTTAGCAATTTTTTTATGTGAAATTGTAAACATGTGGCCATGGATTTTGAAAATTCTAGAGAGAATTTTAAAAGCTTCAAGAGAATTTCAACAATTTTGAGAGGGATTTGAAAAATTTCAATGGGAATGGGAAGAATTGGGACAAAAATTGGAAAATTTTTCAGGGTCTTTGAAAAAATTTCAACTGGAATTTTAGCAATTTTTTGACGTGAAATTGTAAACATGTGGACATGGATTTTGAAAATTCTAGAGAGAATTTTAAAAGCTTCAAGAGAATTTCAACAATTTTTAGAGGGATTTGAAAAGTTTCAATGGGAATGGGAAGAATTGGGACAGAAATTGGAAAATTTTTCAGGGACTTTGAAAAAATTTCAACTGGAATTTTAGCCATTTTTTGACGTGAAATTGTAAACATGTGGACATGGATTTTGAAAATTCTAGAGAGAATTTTAAAAGCTTCAACAGAATTTCAACAATTTTGAGAGGGATTTGAAAAGTTTCAATGGGAATGGGAAGAATTGGGACAAAAATTGGAAAATTTTTAAGGGACTTTGAAAAAATTTCAACTGGAATTTTAGTATTTTTTTGACGTGAAATTGTAAACATGTGGACATGGATTTTGAAAATTCTAGAGAGAATTTTAAAAGCTTCAGCAGAATTTCAACAATTTTGAGAGGGATTTGAAAAGTTTCAATGGGAATGGGAAGAATTGGGACAAAAATTGGAAAATTTTTAAGGGACTTTGAAAAAATTTCAACTGGAATTTTAGCAATTTTTTTATGTGAAATTGTAAACATGTGGACATGGATTTTGAAAATTCTAGAGAGAATTTTAAAAGCTTCAAGAGAATTTCAACAATTTTGAGAGGGATTTGAAAAATTTCAATGGGAATGGGAAGAATTGGGACAAAAATTGGAAAATTTTTCAGGGTCTTTGAAAAAATTTCAACTGGAATTTTAGCAATTTTTTGACGTGAAATTGTAAACATGTGGACATGGATTTTGAAAATTCTAGAGAGAATTTTAAAAGCTTTAACAGAATATCTACAATTTTGAGAGGGATTTGAAAAGTTTCAATGGGAATGGGAAGAATTGGGACAAAAATTGGAAAATTTTTAAGGGACTTTGAAAAAATTTCAACTGGAATTTTAGCAATTTTTTTATGTGAAATTGTAAACATGTGGACATGGATTTTGAAAATTCTAGAGAGAATTTTAAAAGCTTCAAGAGAATTTCAACAATTTTGAGAGGGATTTGAAAAGTTTCAATGGGAATGGGAAGAATTGGGACAAAAATTGGAAAATTTTTAAGGGACTTTGAAAAAATTTCAACTGGAATTTTAGCAATTTTTTTATGTGAAATTGTAAACATGTGGACATGGATTTTGAAAATTCTAGAGAGAATTTTAAAAGCTTCAAGAGAATTTCAACAATTTTGAGAGGGATTTGAAAAGTTTCAATGGGAATGGGAAGAATTGGGACAAAAATTGGAAAATTTTTAAGGGACTTTGAAAAAATTTCAACTGGAATTTTAGCCATTTTTTGACGTGAAATTGTAAACATGTGGCCATGGATTTTGAAAATTCTAGAGAGAATTTTAAAAGCTTCAACAGAATTTCCACAATTTTGAGAGGGATTTGAAAAGTTTCAATGGGAATGGGAAGAATTGGGACAAAAATTGGAAAATTTTTCAGGGACTTTGAAAAAATTTCAACTGGAATTTTAGCCATTTTTTTAACGTGAAATTTTAAACATGTGGACATGGATTTTGAAAATTCTAGAGAGAATTTTAAAAGCTTCAAGAGAATTTCAACAATTTTTAGAGGGATTTGAAAAGTTTCAATGGGAATGGGAAGAATTGGGACAAAAATTGGAAAATTTTTCAGGGACTTTGAAAAAATTTCAACTGGAATTTTAGCAATTTTTTTATGTGAAATTGTAAACATGTGGCCATGGATTTTGAAAATTCTAGAGAGAATTTTAAAAGCTTTAACAGAATATCTACAATTTTGAGAGGGATTTGAAAAGTTTCAATGGGAATGGGAAGAATTGGGACAAAAATTGGAAAATTTTTAAGGGACTTTGAAAAAATTTCAACTGGAATTTTAGCAATTTTTTTATGTGAAATTGTAAACATGTGGACATGGATTTTGAAAATTCTAGAGAGAATTTTAAAAGCTTCAAGAGAATTTCAACAATTTTGAGAGGGATTTGAAAAGTTTCAATGGGAATGGGAAGAATTGGGACAAAAATTGGAAAATTTTTCAGGGACTTTGAAAAAATTTCAACTGGAATTTTAGCCATTTTTTGACGTGAAATTGTAAACATGTGGACATGGATTTTGAAAATTCTAGAGAGAATTTTAAAAGCTTCAACAGAATTTCAACAATTTTGAGAGGGATTTGAAAAGTTTCAATGGGAATGGGAAGAATTGGGACAAAAATTGGAAAATTTTTAAGGGACTTTGAAAAAATTTCAACTGGAATTTTAGCAATTTTTTTATGTGAAATTGTAAACATGTGGACATGGATTTTGAAAATTCTAGAGAGAATTTTAAAAGCTTCAACAGAATTTCAACAATTTTGAGAGGGATTTGAAAAGTTTCAATGGGAATGGGAAGAATTGGGACAAAAATTGGAAAATTTTTAAGGGACTTTGAAAAAATTTCAACTGGAATTTTAGCAATTTTTTTATGTGAAATTGTAAACATGTGGACATGGATTTTGAAAATTCTAGAGAGAATTTTAAAAGCTTCAAGAGAATTTCAACAATTTTGAGAGGGATTTGAAAAGTTTCAATGGGAATGGGAAGAATTGGGACAAAAATTGGAAAATTTTTAAGGGACTTTGAAAAAATTTCAACTGGAATTTTAGCCATTTTTTGACGTGAAATTGTAAACATGTGGACATGGATTTTGAAAATTCTAGAGAGAATTTTAAAAGCTTCAACAGAATTTCAACAATTTTGAGAGGGATTTGAAAAGTTTCAATGGGAATGGGAAGAATTGGGACAAAAATTGGAAAATTTTTCAGGGACTTTGAAAAAATTTCAACTGGCATTTTAGCAATTTTTTTATGTGAAATTGTAAACATGTGGACATGGATTTTGAAAATTCTAGAGAGAATTTTAAAAGCTTCTACAGAATTTCCACAATTTTGAGAGGGATTTGAAAAGTTTCAATGGGAATAGGAAGAATTGGGACAAAAATTGGAAAATTTTTAAGGGACTTTGAAAAAATTTCAACTGGAATTTTAGCCATTTTTTGACGTGAAATTGTAAACATGTGGACATGGATTTTGAAAATTCTAGAGAGAATTTTAAAAGCTTCAAGAGAATTTCAACAATTTTGAGAGGGATTTGAAAAGTTTCAATGGGAATGGGAAGAATTGGGACAAAAATTGGAAAATTTTTAAGGGACTTTGAAAAAATTTCAACTGGAATTTTAGCAATTTTTTTATGTGAAATTGTAAACATGTGGACATGGATTTTGAAAATTCTAGAGAGAATTTTAAAAGCTTCAAGAGAATTTCAACAATTTTGAGAGGGATTTGAAAAGTTTCAATGGGAATGGGAAGAATTGGGACAAAAATTGGAAAATTTTTAAGGGACTTTGAAAAAATTTCAACTGGAATTTTAGCAATTTTTTTATGTGAAATTGTAAACATGTGGACATGGATTTTGAAAATTCTAGAGAGAATTTTAAAAGCTTCAAGAGAATTTCAACAATTTTGAGAGGGATTTGAAAAGTTTCAATGGGAATGGGAAGAATTGGGACAAAAATTGGAAAATTTTTAAGGGACTTTGAAAAAATTTCAACTGGAATTTTAGCATTTTTTTTACGTGAAATTTTAAACATGTGGACATGGATTTTGAAAATTCTAGAGAGAATTTTAAAAGCTTCAACAGAATTTCAACAATTTTTAGAGGGATTTGAAAAGTTTCAATGGGAATGGGAAGAATTGGGACAAAAATTGGAAAATTTTTCAGGGACTTTGAAAAAATTTCAACTGGAATTTTAGCAATTTTTTTATGTGAAATTGTAAACATGTGGCCATGGATTTTGAAAATTCTAGAGAGAATTTTAAAAGCTTCAAGAGAATTTCAACAATTTTGAGAGGGATTTGAAAAATTTCAATGGGAATGGGAAGAATTGGGTCAAAAATTGGAAAATTTTTAAGGGACTTTGAAAAAATTTCAACTGGAATTTTAGCAATTTTTTGACGTGAAATTGTAAACATGTGGACATGGATTTTGAAAATTCTAGAGAGAATTTTAAAAGCTTCAAGAGAATTTCAACAATTTTGAGAGGGATTTGAAAAGTTTCAATGGGAATGGGAAGAATTGGGACAAAAATTGGAAAATTTTTAAGGGACTTTGAAAAAATTTCAACTGGAATTTTAGCAATTTTTTTATGTGACATTGTAAACATGTGGACATGGATTTTGAAAATTCTAGAGAGAATTTTAAAAGCTTCAAGAGAATTTCAACAATTTTGAGAGGGATTTGAAAAGTTTCAATGGGAATGGGAAGAATTGGGACAAAAATTGGAAAATTTTTAAGGGACTTTGAAAAAATTTCAACTGGAATTTTAGCCATTTTTTGACGTGAAATTGTAAACATGTGGACATGGATTTTGAAAATTCTAGAGAGAATTTTAAAAGCTTCAAGAGAATTTCAACAATTTTGAGAGGGATTTGAAAAGTTTCAATGGGAATGGGAAGAATTGGGACAAAAATTGGAAAATTTTTCAGGGACTTTGAAAAAATTTCAACTGGAATTTTAGCCATTTTTTTATGTGAAATTGTAAACATGTGGACATGGATTTTGAAAATTCTAGAGAGAATTTTAAAAGCTTCAAGAGAATTTCCACAATTTTGAGAGGGATTTGAAAAGTTTCAATGGGAATGGGAAGAATTGGGACAAAAATTGGAAAATTTTTAAGGGACTTTGAAAAAATTTCAACTGGAATTTTAGCAATTTTTTTATGTGAAATTGTAAACATGTGGACATGGATTTTGAAAATTCTAGAGAGAATTTTAAAAGCTTCAACAGAATTTCAACAATTTTGAGAGGGATTTGAAAAGTTTCAATGGGAATGGGAAGAATTGGGACAAAAATTGGAAAATTTTTAAGGGACTTTGAAAAAATTTCAACTGGAATTTTAGCCATTTTTTGACGTGAAATTGTAAACATGTGGACATGGATTTTGAAAATTCTAGAGAGAATTTTAAAAGCTTCAACAGAATTTCTACAATTTTGAGAGGGATTTGAAAAGTTTCAATGGGAATGGGAAGAATTGGGACAAAATTTGGAAAATTTTTAAGGGACTTTGAAAAAATTTCAACTGGAATTTTAGCCATTTTTTGACGTGAAATTGTAAACATGTGGCCATGGATTTTGAAAATTCTAGAGAGACTTTTAAAAGCTTCTACAGAATTTCAACAATTTTGAGAGGGATTTGAAAAGTTTCAATGGGAATGGGAAGAATTGGGACAAAAATTGGAAAATTTTTCAGGGACTTTGAAAAAATTTCAACTGGAATTTTAGCCATTTTTTGACGTGAAATTGTAAACATGTGGACATGGATTTTGAAAATTCTAGAGAGAATTTTAAAAGCTTCAAGAGAATTTCCACAATTTTGAGAGGGATTTGAAAAATTTCAATGGGAATGGGAAGAATTGGGACAAAAATTGGAAAATTTTTCAGGGACTTTGAAAAAATTTCAACTGGAATTTTAGCAAATTTTTGATGTGAAATTGTAAACATGTGGACATGGATTTTGAAAATTCTAGAGAGAATTTTAAAAGCTTTAACAGAATATCTACAATTTTGAGAGGGATTTGAAAAGTTTCAATGGGAATGGGAAGAATTGGGACAAAAATTGGAAAATTTTTCAGGGACTTTGAAAATATTTCAACTGGAATTTTAGCAATTTTTTTATGTGAAATTGTAAACATGTGGACATGGATTTTGAAAATTCTAGAGAGAATTTTAAAAGCTTCAACAGAATTTCAACAATTTTGAGAGGGATTTGAAAAGTTTCAATGGGAATGGGAAGAATTGGGACAAAAATTGGAAAATTTTTAAGGGACTTTGAAAAAATTTCAACTGGAATTTTAGCCATTTTTTGACGTGAAATTGTAAACATGTGGACATGGATTTTGAAAATTCTAGAGAGAATTTTAAAAGTTTCAACAGAATTTCAACAATTTTGAAAGGGATTTGAAAAGTTTCAATGGGAATGGGAAGAATTGGGACAAAAATTGGAAAATTTTTAAGGGACTTTGAAAAAATTTCAACTGGAATTTTAGCCATTTTTTGACGTGAAATTGTAAACATGTGGACATGGATTTTGAAAATTCTAGAGAGAATTTTAAAAGCTTCAACAGAATTTCAACAATTTTGAGAGGGATTTGAAAAATTTCAATGGGAATGGGAAGAATTGGGACAAAAATTGGAAAATTTTTAAGGGACTTTGAAAAAATTTCAACTGGAATTTTAGCAATTTTTTGACGTGAAATTGTAACCATGTGGCCATGGATTTTGAAAATTCTAGAGAGAATTTTAAAAGCTTTAACAGAATATCTACAATTTTGAGAGGGATTTGAAAAGTTTCAATGGGAATGGGAAGAATTGGGACAAAAATTGGAAAATTTTTAAGGGACTTTGAAAAAATTTCAACTGGAATTTTAGCAATTTTTTTATGTGAAATTGTAAACATGTGGACATGGATTTTGAAAATTCTAGAGAGAATTTTAAAAGCTTCAACAGAATTTCAACAATTTTGAGAGGGATTTGAAAAGTTTCAATGGGAATGGGAAGAATTGGGACAAAAATTGGAAAATTTTTAAGGGACTTTGAAAAAATTTCAACTGGAATTTTAGCAATTTTTTTATGTGAAATTGTAAACATGTGGACATGGATTTTGAAAATTCTAGAGAGAATTTTAAAAGCTTCAAGAGAATTTCAACAATTTTGAGAGGGATTTGAAAAGTTTCAATGGGAATGGGAAGAATTGGGACAAAAATTGGAAAATTTTTAAGGGACTTTGAAAAAATTTCAACTGGAATTTTAGCAATTTTTTTATGTGAAATTGTAAACATGTGGACATGGATTTTGAAAATTCTAGAGAGAATTTTAAAAGCTTCAAGAGAATTAAAACACTTTTGAGAGGGATTTGAAAAGTTTCAATGGGAATGGGAAGAATTGGGACAAAAATTGGAAAATTTTTAAGGGACTTTGAAAAAATTTCAACTGGAATTTTAGCAATTTTTTGACGTGAAATTGTAAACATGTGGCCATGGATTTTGAAAATTCTAGAGAGAATTTTAAAAGCTTCAAGAGAATTTCAACAATTTTGAGAGGGATTTGAAAAGTTTCAATGGGAATGGGAAGAATTGGGACAAAAATTGGAAAATTTTTAAGGGACTTTGAAAAAATTTCAACTGGAATTTTAGCAATTTTTTTATGTGAAATTGTAAACATGTGGACATGGATTTTGAAAATTCTAGAGAGAATTTTAAAAGCTTCAAGAGAATTTCAACAATTTTGAGAGGGATTTGAAAAGTTTCAATGGGAATGGGAAGAATTGGGACAAA
This sequence comes from Streptopelia decaocto, assembly GCF_964273445.1. Taxonomy (NCBI): domain Eukaryota; kingdom Metazoa; phylum Chordata; class Aves; order Columbiformes; family Columbidae; genus Streptopelia; species Streptopelia decaocto. The sequence continues at coordinate 14,968 of NW_028116359.1, read as the reverse complement.
AATTGGAAAATTTTTAAGGGACTTTGAAAAAATTTCAACTGGAATTTTAGCAATTTTTTTATGTGAAATTGTAAACATGTGGACATGGATTTTGAAAATTCTAGAGAGAATTTTAAAAGCTTCTACAGAATTTCAACAATTTTGAGAGGGATTTGAAAAGTTTCAATGGGAATGGGAAGAATAGGGACAAAAATTGGAAAATTTTTAAGGGACTTTGAAAAAATTTCAACTGGAATTTTAGCAATTTTTTTACGTGAAATTGTAAACATGTGGACATGGATTTTGAAAATTCTAGAGAGAATTTTAAAAGCTTCAACAGAATTTCAACAATTTTGAGAGGGATTTGAAAAGTTTCAATGGGAATGGGAAGAATTGGGACAAAAATTGGAAAATTTTTAAGGGACTTTGAAAAAATTTCAACTGGAATTTTAGCCAATTTTTTATGTGAAATTGTAAACATGTGGACATGGATTTTGAAAATTCTAGAGAGAATTTTAAAAGTTTCAACAGAATTTCAACAATTTTGAAAGGGATTTGAAAAGTTTCAATGGGAATGGGAAGAATTGGGACAAAAATTGGAAAATTTTTAAGGGACTTTGAAAAAATTTCAACTGGAATTTTAGCCATTTTTTGACGTGAAATTGTAAACATGTGGACATGGATTTTGAAAATTCTAGAGAGAATTTTAAAAGTTTCAACAGAATTTCAACAATTTTGAAAGGGATTTGAAAAGTTTCAATGGGAATGGGAAGAATTGGGACAAAAATTGGAAAATTTTTAAGGGACTTTGAAAAAATTTCAACTGGAATTTTAGCCATTTTTTGACGTGAAATTGTAAACATGTGGACATGGATTTTGAAAATTCTAGAGAGAATTTTAAAAGCTTCAACAGAATTTCAACAATTTTGAGAGGGATTTGAAAAATTTCAATGGGAATGGGAAGAATTGGGACAAAAATTGGAAAATTTTTAAGGGACTTTGAAAAAATTTCAACTGGAATTTTAGCAATTTTTTGACGTGAAATTGTAAACATGTGGCCATGGATTTTGAAAATTCTAGAGAGAATTTTAAAAGCTTTAACAGAATATCTACAATTTTGAGAGGGATTTGAAAAGTTTCAATGGGAATGGGAAGAATTGGGACAAAAATTGGAAAATTTTTAAGGGACTTTGAAAAAATTTCAACTGGAATTTTAGCAATTTTTTTATGTGAAATTGTAAACATGTGGACATGGATTTTGAAAATTCTAGAGAGAATTTTAAAAGCTTCAACAGAATTTCAACAATTTTGAGAGGGATTTGAAAAGTTTCAATGGGAATGGGAAGAATTGGGACAAAAATTGGAAAATTTTTAAGGGACTTTGAAAAAATTTCAACTGGAATTTTAGCCATTTTTTTGACGTGAAATTGTAAACATGTGGACGTGGATTTTGAAAATTCTGGAGAGAATTTTAAAAGCTTCAAGAGAATTTCAACAATTTTGAGAGGGATTTGAAAAGTTTCAATGGGAATGGGAAGAATTGGGACAAAAATTGGAAAATTTTTAAGGGACTTTGAAAAAATTTCAACTGGAATTTTAGCCATTTTTTTATGTGAAATTGTAAACATGTGGACATGGATTTTGAAAATTCTAGAGAGAATTTTAAAAGCTTCAAGAGAATTAAAACACTTTTGAGAGGGATTTGAAAAGTTTCAATGGGAATGGGAAGAATTGGGACAAAAATTGGAAAATTTTTAAGGGACTTTGAAAAAATTTCAACTGGAATTTTAGCAATTTTTTGACGTGAAATTGTAAACATGTGGACATGGATTTTGAAAATTCTAGAGAGAATTTTAAAAGCTTCAAGAGAATTTCAACAATTTTGAGAGGGATTTGAAAAGTTTCAATGGGAATGGGAAGAATTGGGACAAAAATTGGAAAATTTTTAAGGGACTTTGAAAAAATTTCAACTGGAATTTTAGCAATTTTTTTATGTGAAATTGTAAACATGTGGACATGGATTTTGAAAATTCTAGAGAGAATTTTAAAAGCTTCAAGAGAATTTCAACACTTTTGAGAGGGATTTGAAAAGTTTCAATGGGAATGGGAAGAATTGGGACAAAAATTGGAAAATTTTTCAGGGACTTTGAAAAAATTTCAACTGGAATTTTAGCCATTTTTTGACGTGAAATTGTAAACATGTGGCCACGGATTTTGAAAATTCTAGAGAGAATTTTAAAAGCTTCAACAGAATTTCAACAATTTTGAGAGGGATTTGAAAAGTTTCAATGGGAATGGGAAGAATTGGGACAAAAATTGGAAAATTTTTCAGGGACTTTGAAAAAATTTCAACTGGAATTTTAGCATTTTTTTGACGTGAAATTGTAAACATGTGGACATGGATTTTGAAAATTCTAGAGAGAATTTTAAAAGCTTCAAGAGAATTTCAACAATTTTGAGAGGGATTTGAAAAGTTTCAATGGGAATGGGAAGAATTGGGACAAAAATTGGAAAATTTTTAAGGGACTTTGAAAAAATTTCAACTGGAATTTTAGCATTTTTTTTACGTGAAATTGTAAACATGTGGACATGGATTTTGAAAATTCTAGAGAGAATTTTAAAAGCTTCTACAGAATTTCAACAATTTTGAGAGGGATTTGAAAAGTTTCAATGGGAATGGGAAGAATAGGGACAAAAATTGGAAAATTTTTAAGGGACTTTGAAAAAATTTCAACTGGAATTTTAGCAATTTTTTTACGTGAAATTGTAAACATGTGGACATGGATTTAGAAAATTCTAGAGAGAATTTTAAAAGCTTCAACAGAATTTCAACAATTTTGAGAGGGATTTGAAAAGTTTCAATGGGAATGGGAAGAATTGGGACAAAAATTGGAAAATTTTTAAGGGACTTTGAAAAAATTTCAACTGGAATTTTAGCCAATTTTTTATGTGAAATTGTAAACATGTGGACATGGATTTTGAAAATTCTAGAGAGAATTTTAAAAGTTTCAACAGAATTTCAACAATTTTGAAAGGGATTTGAAAAGTTTCAATGGGAATGGGAAGAATTGGGACAAAAATTGGAAAATTTTTCAGGGACTTTGAAAAAATTTCAACTGGAATTTTAGCCATTTTTTGACGTGAAATTGTAAACATGTGGACATGGATTTTGAAAATTCTAGAGAGAATTTTAAAAGCTTCAACAGAATTTCAACAATTTTGAGAGGGATTTGAAAAATTTCAATGGGAATGGGAAGAATTGGGACAAAAATTGGAAAATTTTTAAGGGACTTTGAAAAAATTTCAACTGGAATTTTAGCAATTTTTTGACGTGAAATTGTAAACATGTGGCCATGGATTTTGAAAATTCTAGAGAGAATTTTAAAAGCTTTAACAGAATATCTACAATTTTGAGAGGGATTTGAAAAGTTTCAATGGGAATGGGAAGAATTGGGACAAAAATTGGAAAATTTTTAAGGGACTTTGAAAAAATTTCAACTGGAATTTTAGCAATTTTTTTATGTGAAATTGTAAACATGTGGACATGGATTTTGAAAATTCTAGAGAGAATTTTAAAAGCTTCAAGAGAATTTCAACAATTTTGAGAGGGATTTGAAAAGTTTCAATGGGAATGGGAAGAATTGGGACAAAAATTGGAAAATTTTTAAGGGACTTTGAAAAAATTTCAACTGGAATTTTAGCCATTTTTTTATGTGAAATTGTAAACATGTGGACATGGATTTTGAAAATTCTAGAGAGAATTTTAAAAGCTTCAACAGAATTTCAACAATTTTGAGAGGGATTTGAAAAGTTTCAATGGGAATGGGAAGAATTGGGCCAAATATTGGAAAATTTTTAAGGGACTTTGAAAAAATTTCAACTGGAATTTTAGCCATTTTTTTATGTGAAATTGTAAACATGTGGACATGGATTTTGAAAATTCTAGAGAGAATTTTAAAAGCTTCAAGAGAATTAAAACACTTTTGAGAGGGATTTGAAAAGTTTCAATGGGAATGGGAAGAATTGGGACAAAAATTGGAAAATTTTTAAGGGACTTTGAAAAAATTTCAACTGGAATTTTAGCAATTTTTTGACGTGAAATTGTAAACATGTGGACATGGATTTTGAAAATTCTAGAGAGAATTTTAAAAGCTTCAAGAGAATTTCAACAATTTTGAGAGGGATTTGAAAAGTTTCAATGGGAATGGGAAGAATTGGGACAAAAATTGGAAAATTTTTCAGGGACTTTGAAAAAATTTCAACTGGAATTTTAGCAATTTTTTTATGTGAAATTGTAAACATGTGGACATGGATTTTGAAAATTCTAGAGAGAATTTTAAAAGCTTCAAGAGAATTTCAACAATTTTGAGAGGGATTTGAAAAGTTTCAATGGGAATGGGAAGAATTGGGACAAAAATTGGAAAATTTTTAAGGGACTTTGAAAAAATTTCAACTGGAATTTTAGCAATTTTTTTATGTGAAATTGTAAACATGTGGACATGGATTTTGAAAATTCTAGAGAGAATTTTAAAAGCTTCTACAGAATTTCAACAATTTTGAGAGGGATTTGAAAAGTTTCAATGGGAATGGGAAGAATAGGGACAAAAATTGGAAAATTTTTAAGGGACTTTGAAAAAATTTCAACTGGAATTTTAGCAATTTTTTTATGTGAAATTGTAAACATGTGGACATGGATTTTGAAAATTCTAGAGAGAATTTTAAAAGCTTCAACAGAATTTCAACAATTTTGAGAGGGATTTGAAAAGTTTCAATGGGAATGGGAAGAATTGGGACAAAAATTGGAAAATTTTTAAGGGACTTTGAAAAAATTTCAACTGGAATTTTAGCAATTTTTTTATGTGAAATTGTAAACATGTGGACATGGATTTTGAAAATTCTAGAGAGAATTTTAAAAGCTTCAAGAGAATTTCAACACTTTTGAGAGGGATTTGAAAAGTTTCAATGGGAATGGGAAGAATTGGGACAAAAATTGGAAAATTTTTAAGGGACTTTGAAAAAATTTCAACTGGAATTTTAGCCATTTTTTGACGTGAAATTGTAAACATGTGGCCATGGATTTTGAAAATTCTAGAGAGAATTTTAAAAGCTTCAACAGAATTTCAACAATTTTGAGAGGGATTTGAAAAGTTTCAATGGGAATGGGAAGAATTGGGACAAAAATTGGAAAATTTTTAAGGGACTTTGAAAAAATTTCAACTGGAATTTTAGCATTTTTTTTACGTGAAATTGTAAACATGTGGACATGGATTTTGAAAATTCTAGAGAGAATTTTAAAAGCTTCAACAGAATTTCAACAATTTTGAGAGGGATTTGAAAAGTTTCAATGGGAATGGGAAGAATTGGGACAAAAATTGGAAAATTTTTAAGGGACTTTGAAAAAATTTCAACTGGAATTTTAGCATTTTTTTTACGTGAAATTGTAAACATGTGGACATGGATTTTGAAAATTCTAGAGAGAATTTTAAAAGCTTCAACAGAATTTCAACAATTTTGAGAGGGATTTGAAAAGTTTCAATGGGAATGGGAAGAATTGGGACAAAAATTGGAAAATTTTTCAGGGACTTTGAAAAAATTTCAACTGGAATTTTAGCAATTTTTTGACGTGAAATTGTAAACATGTGGCCATGGATTTTGAAAATTCTAGAGAGAATTTTAAAAGCTTCAAGAGAATTTCAACAATTTTGAGAGGGATTTGAAAAGTTTCAATGGGAATGGGAAGAATTGGGACAAAAATTGGAAAATTTTTAAGGGACTTTGAAAAAATTTCAACTGGAATTTTAGCAATTTTTTTATGTGAAATTGTAAACATGTGGACATGGATTTTGAAAATTCTAGAGAGAATTTTAAAAGCTTCAACAGAATTTCAACAATTTTGAGAGGGATTTGAAAAGTTTCAATGGGAATGGGAAGAATTGGGACAAAAATTGGAAAATGTTTCAGGGACTTTGAAAAAATTTCAACTGGAATTTTAGCCATTTTTTGACGTGAAATTGTAAACATGTGGACATGGATTTTGAAAATTCTAGAGAGACTTTTAAAAGCTTCAACAGAATTTCAACAATTTTGAGAGGGATTTGAAAAGTTTCAATGGGAATGGGAAGAATTGGGACAAAAAATTGGAAAATTTTTCAGGGACTGTGAAAAAATTTCAACTGGCATTTTAGCCATTTTTTGACGTGAAATTGTAAACATGTGGACATGGATTTTGAAAATTCTAGAGAGAATTTTAAAAGCTTCAGCAGAATTTCCACAATTTTGAGAGGGATTTGAAAAGTTTCAATGGGAATGGGAAGAATTGGGACAAAAATTGGAAAATTTTTAAGGGACTTTGAAAAAATTTCAACTGGAATTTTAGCAATTTTTTTATGTGAAATTGTAAACATGTGGACATGGATTTTGAAAATTCTAGAGAGAATTTTAAAAGCTTCAACAGAATTTCAACAATTTTGAGAGGGATTTGAAAAGTTTCAATGGGAATGGGAAGAATTGGGACAAAAATTGGAAAATTTTTAAGGGACTTTGAAAAAATTTCAACTGGAATTTTAGCCATTTTTTGATGTGAAATTGTAAACATGTGGACATGGATTTTGAAAATTCTAGAGAGAATTTTAAAAGCTTCAACAGAATTTCAACAATTTTGAGAGGGATTTGAAAAGTTTCAATGGGAATGGGAAGAATTGGGACAAAAATTGGAAAATTTTTCAGGGACTTTGAAAAAATTTCAACTGGAATTTTAGCAATTTTTTGACGTGAAATTGTAAACATGTGGACATGGATTTTGAAAATTCTAGAGAGAATTTTAAAAGCTTCAAGAGAATTTCAACAATTTTGAGAGGGATTTGAAAAGTTTCAATGGGAATGGGAAGAATTGGGACAAAAATTGGAAAATTTTTAAGGGACTTTGAAAAAATTTCAACTGGAATTTTAGCAATTTTTTGACGTGAAATTGTAAACATGTGGACATGGATTTTGAAAATTCTAGAGAGAATTTTAAAAGCTTCAGCAGAATTTCCACAATTTTGAAAGGGATTTGAAAAGTTTCAATGGGAATGGGAAGAATTGGGACAAAAATTGGAAAATTTTTCAGGGACTTTGAAAAAATTTCAACTGGAATTTTAGCTATTTTTTGACGTGAAATTGTAAACATGTGGACATGGATTTTGAAAATTCTAGAGAGAATTTTAAAAGCTTCAAGAGAATTTCAACAATTTTGAGAGGGATTTGAAAAATTTCAATGGGAATGGGAAGAATTGGGACAAAAATTGGAAAATTTTTCAGGGACTTTGAAAAAATTTCAACTGGAATTTTAGCAATTTTTTGACGTGAAATCGTAAACATGTGGACATGGATTTTGAAAATTCTAGAGAGAATTTTAAAAGCTTTAACAGAATATCTACAATTTTGAGAGGGATTTGAAAAGTTTCAATGGGAATGGGAAGAATTGGGACAAAAATTGGAAAATTTTTAAGGGACTTTGAAAAAATTTCAACTGGAATTTTAACTATTTTTTGACGTGAAATTGTAAACATGTGGCCATGGATTTTGAAAATTCTAGAGAGAATTTTAAAAGCTTCAACAGAATTTCAACAATTTTGAGAGGGATTTGAAAAGTTTCAATGGGAATGGGAAGAATTGGGACAAAAATTGGAAAATTTTTAAGGGACTTTGAAAAAATTTCAACTGGAATTTTAGCAATTTTTTTAATGTGAAATTGTAAACATGTGGACATGGATTTTGAAAATTCTAGAGAGAATTTTAAAAGCTTCAACAGAATTTCAACACTTTTGAGAGGGATTTGAAAAGTTTCAATGGGAATGGGAAGAATTGGGACAAAAATTGGAAAATTTTTAAGGGACTTTGAAAAAATTTCAACTGGAATTTTAGCAATTTTTTGACGTGAAATTGTAAACATGTGGACATGGATTTTGAAAATTCTAGAGAGAATTTTAAAAGCTTCAACAGAATTTCAACAATTTTGAGAGGGATTTGAAAAGTTTCAATGGGAATGGGAAGAATTGGGACAAAAATTGGAAAATTTTTCAGGGACTTTGAAAAAATTTCAACTGGAATTTTAGCAATTTTTTGACGTGAAATTGTAAACATGTGGACATGGATTTTGAAAATTCTAGAGAGAATTTTAAAAGCTTCAACAGAATTTCAACAATTTTGAGAGGGATTTGAAAAGTTTCAATGGGAATGGGAAGAATTGGGACAAAAATTGGAAAGTTTTTCAGGGACTTTGAAAAAATTTCAACTGGAATTTTAGCAATTTTTTTATGTGAAATTGTAAACATGTGGACATGGATTTTGAAAATTCTAGAGAGAATTTTAAAAGCTTCAAGAGAATTTCAACACTTTTGAGAGGGATTTGAAAAGTTTCAATGGGAATGGGAAGAATTGGGACAAAAATTGGAAAATTTTTCAGGGACTTTGAAAAAATTTCAACTGGAATTTTAGCCATTTTTTGACGTGAAATTGTAAACATGTGGCCATGGATTTTGAAAATTCTAGAGAGAATTTTAAAAGCTTCAACAGAATTTCAACAATTTTGAGAGGGATTTGAAAAGTTTCAATGGGAATGGGAAGAATTGGGACAAAAATTGGAAAATTTTTCAGGGACTTTGAAAAAATTTCAACTGGAATTTTAGCAATTTTTTGACGTGAAATTGTAAACATGTGGACATGGATTTTGAAAATTCTAGAGAGAATTTTAAAAGCTTCTACAGAATTTCAACAATTTTGAGAGGGATTTGAAAAGTTTCAATGGGAATGGGAAGAATTGGGACAAAAATTGGAAAATTTTTAAGGGACTTTGAAAAAATTTCAACTGGAATTTTAGCCATTTTTTTATGTGAAATTGTAAACATGTGGACATGGATTTTGAAAATTCTAGAGAGAATTTTAAAAGCTTCAAGAGAATTAAAACACTTTTGAGAGGGATTTGAAAAGTTTCAATGGGAATGGGAAGAATTGGGACAAAAATTGGAAAATTTTTCAGGGACTTTGAAAAAATTTCAACTGGAATTTTAGCCATTTTTTTATGTGAAATTGTAAACATGTGGACATGGATTTTGAAAATTCTAGAGAGAATTTTAAAAGCTTCAACAGAATTTCAACAATTTTGAGAGGGATTTGAAAAGTTTCAATGGGAATGGGAAGAATTGGGACAAAAATTGGAAAATTTTTAAGGGACTTTGAAAAAATTTCAACTGGAATTTTAGCAATTTTTTGACGTGAAATTGTAAACATGTGGCCATGGATTTTGAAAATTCTAGAGAGAATTTTAAAAGCTTCAAGAGAATTTCAACAATTTTGAGAGGGATTTGAAAAGTTTCAATGGGAATGGGAAGAATTGGGACAAAAATTGGAAAATTTTTAAGGGACTTTGAAAAAATTTCAACTGGAATTTTAGCCATTTTTTGACGTGAAATTGTAAACATGTGGACATGGATTTTGAAAATTCTAGAGAGAATTTTAAAAGCTTCAGCAGAATTTCAACAATTTTGAGAGGGATTTGAAAAGTTTCAATGGGAATGGGAAGAATTGGGACAAAAATTGGAAAATTTTTAAGGGACTTTGAAAAAATTTCAACTGGAATTTTAGCCATTTTTTGACGTGAAATTGTAAACATGTGGACATGGATTTTGAAAATTCTAGAGAGACTTTTAAAAGCTTCAACAGAATTTCAACAATTTTGAGAGGGATTTGAAAAGTTTCAATGGGAATGGGAAGAATTGGGACAAAAAATTGGAAAATTTTTCAGGGACTTTGAAAAAATTTCAACTGGCATTTTAGCCATTTTTTGACGTGAAATTGTAAACATGTGGACATGGATTTTGAAAATTCTAGAGAGAATTTTAAAAGCTTCAGCAGAATTTCAACAATTTTGAGAGGGATTTGAAAAGTTTCAATGGGAATGGGAAGAATTGGGACAAAAATTGGAAAATTTTTAAGGGACTTTGAAAAAATTTCAACGGAATTTTAGCCATTTTTTGACGTGAAATTGTAAACATGTGGACATGGATTTTGAAAATTCTAGAGAGAATTTTAAAAGCTTCAACAGAATTTCAACAATTTTGAGAGGGATTTGAAAAGTTTCAATGGGAATGGGAAGAATTGGGACAAAAATTGGAAAATTTTTCAGGGACTTTGAAAAAATTTCAACTGGAATTTTAGCCATTTTTTGACGTGAAATTGTAAACATGTGGACATGGATTTTGAAAATTCTAGAGAGAATTTTAAAAGCTTCAACAGAATTTCAACAATTTTGAGAGGGATTTGAAAAGTTTCAATGGGAATGGGAAGAATTGGGACAAAAATTGGAAAATTTTTCAGGGACTTTGAAAAAATTTCAACTGGAATTTTAGCCATTTTTTGACGTGAAATTGTAAACATGTGGCCATGGATTTTGAAAATTCTAGAGAGAATTTTAAAAGCTTCAAGAGAATTTCAACAATTTTGAGAGGGATTTGAAAAGTTTCAATGGGAATGGGAAGAATTGGGACAAAAATTGGAAAATTTTTAAGGGACTTTGAAAAAATTTCAACTGGAATTTTAGCCATTTTTTGACGTGAAATTGTAAACATGTGGACATGGATTTTGAAAATTCTAGAGAGAATTTTAAAAGCTTCAACAGAATTTCAACAATTTTGAGAGGGATTTGAAAAGTTTCAATGGGAATGGGAAGAATTGGGACAAAAATTGGAAAATTTTTCAGGGACTTTGAAAAAATTTCAACTGGAATTTTAGCCATTTTTTGACGTGAAATTGTAAACATGTGGACATGGATTTTGAAAATTCTAGAGAGAATTTTAAAAGCTTCAACAGAATTTCAACAATTTTGAGAGGGATTTGAAAAGTTTCAATGGGAATGGGAAGAATTGGGACAAAAATTGGAAAATGTTTCAGGGACTTTGAAAAAATTTCAACTGGAATTTTAGCCATTTTTTGACGTGAAATTGTAAACATGTGGACATGGATTTTGAAAATTCTAGAGAGACTTTTAAAAGCTTCAACAGAATTTCAACAATTTTGAGAGGGATTTGAAAAGTTTCAATGGGAATGGGAAGAATTGGGACAAAAAATTGGAAAATTTTTCAGGGACTTTGAAAAAATTTCAACTGGCATTTTAGCCATTTTTTGACGTGAAATTGTAAACATGTGGACATGGATTTTGAAAATTCTAGAGAGAATTTTAAAAGCTTCAGCAGAATTTCAACAATTTTGAGAGGGATTTGAAAAGTTTCAATGGGAATGGGAAGAATTGGGACAAAAATTGGAAAATTTTTCAGGGACTTTGAAAAAATTTCAACTGGAATTTTAGCCATTTTTTGACGTGAAATTGTAAACATGTGGACATGGATTTTGAAAATTCTAGATAGAATTTTAAAAGCTTCAACAGAATTTCAACAATTTTGAGAGGGATTTGAAAAGTTTCAATGGGAATGGGAAGAATTGGGACAAAAATTGGAAAATTTTTCAGGGACTTTGAAAAAATTTCAACTGGAATTTTAGCCATTTTTTGACGTGAAATTGTAAACATGTGGCCATGGATTTTGAAAATTCTAGAGAGAATTTTAAAAGCTTCAAGAGAATTTCAACAATTTTGAGAGGGATTTGAAAAGTTTCAATGGGAATGGGAAGAATTGGGACAAAAATTGGAAAATTTTTAAGGGACTTTGAAAAAATTTCAACTGGAATTTTAGCCATTTTTTGATGTGAAATTGTAAACATGTGGCCATGGATTTTGAAAATTCTAGAGAGAATTTTAAAAGCTTCAAGAGAATTTCAACAATTTTGAGAGGGATTTGAAAAGTTTCAATGGGAATGGGAAGAATTGGGACAAAAAATTGGAAAATTTTTCAGGGACTTTGAAAAAATTTCAACTGGCATTTTAGCCATTTTTTGACGTGAAATTGTAAACATGTGGACATGGATTTTGAAAATTCTAGAGAGAATTTTAAAAGCTTCAGCAGAATTTCAACAATTTTGAGAGGGATTTGAAAAGTTTCAATGGGAATGGGAAGAATTGGGACAAAAATTGGAAAATTTTTAAGGGACTTTGAAAAAATTTCAACTGGAATTTTAGCCATTTTTTGACGTGAAATTGTAAACATGTGGACATGGATTTTGAAAATTCTAGAGAGAATTTTAAAAGCTTCAACAGAATTTCAACAATTTGGAGAGGGATTTGAAAAGTTTCAATGGGAATGGGAAGAATTGGGACAAAAATTGGAAAATTTTTCAGGGACTTTGAAAAAATTTCAACTGGAATTTTAGCCATTTTTTGACGTGAAATTGTAAACATGTGGACATGGATTTTGAAAATTCTAGAGAGAATTTTAAAAGCTTCAACAGAATTTCAACAATTTTGAGAGGGATTTGAAAAGTTTCAATGGGAATGGGAAGAATTGGGACAAAAATTGGAAAATTTTTCAGGGACTTTGAAAAAATTTCAACTGGAATTTTAGCCATTTTTTGACGTGAAATTGTAAACATGTGGACATGGATTTTGAAAATTCTAGAGAGAATTTTAAAAGCTTCAGCAGAATTTCCACAATTTTGAGAGGGATTTGAAAAGTTTCAATGCGAATGGGAAGAATTGGGACAAAAATTGGAAAATTTTTAAGGGACTTTGAAAAAATTTCAACTGGAATTTTAGCCATTTTTTGACGTGAAATTGTAAGCATGTGGACATGGATTTTGAAAATTCTAGAGAGAATTTTAAAAGCTTCAGCAGAATTTCCACAATTTTGAGAGGGATTTGAAAAGTTTCAATGCGAATGGGAAGAATTGGGACAAAAATTGGAAAATTTTTAAGGGACTTTGAAAAAATTTCAACTGGAATTTTAGCCATTTTTTGACGTGAAATTGTAAACATGTGGCCATGGATTTTGAAAATTCTAGAGAGAATTTTAAAAGCTTCAACAGAATTTCAACAATTTTGAGAGGGATTTGAAAAGTTTCAATGGGAATGGGAAGAATTGGGACAAAAATTGGAAAATTTTTCAGGGACTTTGAAAAAATTTCAACTGGAATTTTAGCCATTTTTTGACGTGAAATTGTAAACATGTGGACATGGATTTTGAAAATTCTAGAGAGACTTTTAAAAGCTTCAAGAGAATTTCAACAATTTTGAGAGGGATTTGAAAAGTTTCAATGGGAATGGGAAGAATTGGGACAAAAATTGGAAAATTTTTAAGGGACTTTGAAAAAATTTCAACTGGAATTTTAGCCATTTTTTGACGTGAAATTGTAAACATGTGGACATGGATTTTGAAAATTCTAGAGAGAATTTTAAAAGCTTCAAGAGAATTTCAACAATTTTGAGAGGGATTTGAAAAGTTTCAATGGGAATGGGAAGAATTGGGACAAAAATTGGAAAATTTTTAAGGGACTTTGAAAAAATTTCAACTGGAATTTTAGCCATTTTTTGACGTGAAATTGTAAACATGTGGACATGGATTTTGAAAATTCTAGAGAGAATTTTAAAAGCTTCAGCAGAATTTCAACAATTTTGAGAGGGATTTGAAAAGTTTCAATGGGAATGGGAAGAATTGGGACAAAAATTGGAAAATTTTTAAGGGACTTTGAAAAAATTTCAACTGGAATTTTAGCCATTTTTTGACGTGAAATTGTAAACATGTGGACATGGATTTTGAAAATTCTAGAGAGACTTTTAAAAGCTTCAACAGAATTTCAACAATTTTGAGAGGGATTTGAAAAGTTTCAATGGGAATGGGAAGAATTGGGACAAAAAATTGGAAAATTTTTCAGGGACTTTGAAAAAATTTCAACTGGCATTTTAGCCATTTTTTGACGTGAAATTGTAAACATGTGGACATGGATTTTGAAAATTCTAGAGAGAATTTTAAAAGCTTCAACAGAATTTCAACAATTTTGAGAGGGATTTGAAAAGTTTCAATGGGAATGGGAAGAATTGGGACAAAAATTGGAAAATTTTTCAGGGACTTTGAAAAAATTTCAACTGGAATTTTAGCAATTTTTTGACGTGAAATTGTAAACATGTGGCCATGGATTTTGAAAATTCTAGAGAGAATTTTAAAAGCTTCAGCAGAATTTCCACAATTTTGAAAGGGATTTGAAAAGTTTCAATGGGAATGGGAAGAATTGGGACAAAAATTGGAAAATTTTTCAGGGACTTTGAAAAAATTTCAACTGGAATTTTAGCCATTTTTTGACGTGAAATTGTAAACATGTGGACATGGATTTTGAAAATTCTAGAGAGAATTTTAAAAGCTTCAAGAGAATTTCAACAATTTTGAGAGGGATTTGAAAAGTTTCAATGGGAATGGGAAGAATTGGGACAAAAATTGGAAAATTTTTCAGGGACTTTGAAAAAATTTCAACTGGAATTTTAGCAATTTTTTGATGTGAAATTGTAAACATGTGGACATGGATTTTGAAAATTATAGAGAGAATTTTAAAAGCTTTAACAGAATATCTACAATTTTGAGAGGGATTTGAAAAGTTTCAATGGGAATGGGAAGAATTGGGACAAAAATTGGAAAATTTTTAAGGGACTTTGAAAAAATTTCAACTGGAATTTTAACTATTTTTTGACGTGAAATTGTAAACATGTGGCCATGGATTTTGAAAATTCTAGAGAGAATTTTAAAAGCTTCAACAGAATTTCAACACTTTTGAGAGGGATTTGAAAAGTTTCAATGGGAATGGGAAGAATTGGGACAAAAATTGGAAAATTTTTCAGGGACTTTGAAAAAAATTTCAACTGGAATTTTAGCCATTTTTTGACGTGAAATTGTGAAACATGTGGCCATGGATTTTGAAAATTCTAGAGAGAATTTTAAAAGCTTCAAGCAGAATTTCAACAATTTGGAGAGGGATTTGAAAAGTTTCAATGGGAATGGGAAGAATTGGGACAAAAATTGGAAAATTTTTCAGGGACTTTGAAAAAATTTCAACTGGAATTTTAGCAATTTTTTGA